>NC_083286.1:5875526-5916137 GCF_963506605.1 Zootoca vivipara
TGGGTGTTCTCAGTTCACTCTCAGTTCATCACAGTCACTGGGAAAAATTACAGTTCTGAAAGTGAACATTTGAACAGAGTGGATCTATTCTGCCCCCCTTATCATTGCATTACCAATGGTTTTGCTCTTTGTGCACAATAAATTCCTTATATCCCCTGTGCAGTCAAAGCTTAATTGCAGATGCTGGTTCATGATTAATGGTGTCCCAAAAAAACAAATACAATGAATCTTGGGTGGTGTGTTTGGAGGCAATTATACCCCCAGTGAACTCTGCATGTAAAGCTTAGATAAGAAAATTAATAACATACACGCTGAACTAGGCACTTTTCTTTAAAATGCCCTGTAATTGATCAAGAAAGGATACCCATCACAGAATGTAGTTAACCTCATCCCGTCAATTACATGCTTGTAGAATCATCAAGATTGTGCAAGTTTCTGTGACTAGTTGGGAAGGACAATGACTGACTGAACTTGTTATTAGTTATTTATTTCAACAGTATTACGGGCGTGTGTGCTGGGCCCCATGTATGCGCATTCTTATCCCAGAGTTCACTACCTACTGATTTCATTTAAAATGGGCCATTTAAAATTTTGCTTGTAGTTAGATGCGCATGTGGTTCATTTAAAATTGCTGTGCTCAAGGCACACTGTCCCAATGTCAATGATTTGAGAACAGGGCGAAACAATATTTGAAACAGGACAGGGATATTCAAGGACCAATGGAAAGATGATGGGCACCCACGAACCTTGACATTCAGGTGTCTTAAGGAAAGAATATGCTCCCACTATTAATTGTTCAAAGCAGCAGCAGAGATCTGAAGAATAGGCAAACCACAGCTGCAGGGTGGGCAAATCAGGAGCTTCATTCTAAAGGAGCGTCTCCACCCCCATCATTCTGCCTGGACACTGAGGTCCAGCTCCGAGGGCCTTCTGGCGGTTCCCTCATTGCGAGAAACCAAGTTGCAGGGAACCAGGCAGTGGGCCTTCTCGGTGGTGCCGCCTGCCCTGTGGAACGCCCTCCCATCAGATGTCAAAAAGGAAAACAGCTACCAGATTTTTAGAAGACATCTGAAGGCAGCCCTGTTTAGGGAGGCTTTTAATGTTTAAGAAATTAGTTTATTTTAATGTTTCTGTTGGAAGCCGCCCAGAATAGCTGGGGAAACCCAGCCAGATGGGCGGGGTATAAATAATAAATTATTATTAAAAACTGGAAAGAGGCATTGTGTAACAGGGGTTGCCATCTTTGTTTGGCCAGTTGGGTACATTTGAATTTTTGTGAAAGTGCTATGGGCTCTGAGCATAAAAATGGCTGATTTGATTGTGTGGCATAACTCAAAATGGCTAAATTAGCAGACCACAAAATGTGTGATAATCAACACTCCTCCTCCCAAACATAAGAAAAGCACTTAACATCAGACACCACTGCACTAGCTCACAGAAAACAGCTCTTTGCAGCTCTCCTTTGTTCATAATGGAAGGGATAGAGGAGGTCCAATTCTGGCATCCAGTGAAATGTGGGCATATTTAAGTTTGTGTCTTCTATGGGAAGCACTGAGCCAGTAAGAACAGAGCAGAAAGAGCAAGCAATCTTTAGTGCTTTGTGGATTTCTGAGAGGATCTGCACCAAGACATTTTACAGACACCATAGAAGATATTGGTGGGGATCCTGGCACACACAGGTGCTGCACTGGTGGCCCTGTTATGCACCATTGGTTTGGGAAGTTAGTGGGAAAAGGTTTAGAAAAAAAGTGGACAGAGAAAATGGATCACTGAGATGGGGCCACAGCTTGGAAAGTTTAGGGATTCCCTGCAGTGAAAATAATCTTCTGATTATTTTGAAAAATATTTTGGTTTTCCATTGAGAATCTTGTTTTAGTTTGTCCACCTCCCTTGCAAATTATAGCTGATTCGAATGTTACCTCTGTAGTGTGGGAGCTGGTTCCCCATGGTGCAATTCCATGTTGCTTCAGTAATGTGCAAACACTACATGGGCAGAGAAGGTGATGCAGTTTCTTCCCACAACAGAATGGCCCATCAATATATATACATGGTCTAAAACCTCACATAAACACACTAGCTTTATAACTCCTGAGAACTGCCCATCTCAAGATATTGTTCCCAAGTGATTCACTATGTCATGCAAAGGGAACTGAAAGCTCCTCTAAAAAAATCATTGCTATTGCAGGAGAATAGCTTTTTTTCAAGTATAGTTGAGACTTCAGAGGTATAAACTAATAGATGAAAACATATATCATATATCACTGATAGAGTTCTTCCATTCAAGGGAAGTTCCTGGTTGGGCCAGAATCTCCGTTTCTGTGGGGGGAATGTACGTGTGTAAATCAGTATGCACATCGAAACCTTTCTCACATGCATTGATGGCAAAGGGTAATGGCTGCCAAGTGTATTGGCTGGTGGCATAGCTGCCATTGCCTGCCTTCTTTCTTCCAAGCAGTCCAGAGTGGAGCCCTGGCTGTTAGCTTCATCCTCTTTAGTCTCACCGTTGCCTTTGCAGCATAGCTGCCAAGCCTCTCGTTTTCCCCAGGAAATCCCCGTTTTTCCAGCTGTTCCTAGCTGAAAAAATGGATTTTTTTTGTTTTTCCCCGGTTTATTCTGGCGTGACGGCCATTTTGGAACTGGGTGGAGCATGCTCAGAAGCGACTTTTGATGCTGCTCTGCCCAGTTCCAAAATGGGTGCAGTGTGACTTCTGGCGCGGTGGCCATTTTGGAACTGGGCAAAGCAGCATCAAAAGTCACTTCTGAGCATGCTCCGCCCAGTTCCAAAATGGCGGCAGCGCTACTTCCGGTCTGCTATTTCCGGCCCGGTCCCTTATTTCTCTGACAGCAACTTGGCAGGTATGCTTTGCAGAACTCATCAGGGAAGAGGATAAGGATAACTTTGGATTAGTTTGTTTTACCTGTCTTTTGTTCTGTCTCCACCTGCTCTGGACCTCCCTGTCTTCCATGCTGCCAGTCCCACCGGGCACCAGCCACCACTGCCCTCAAGTGAATACCTTTGACATACACATGGGTATACAGCCAAATTCTATATATGCTTCCTGGGCATAGCTGCCAAGTTTTCCCTTTTCTCGCGAGGAAGCCTATTCAGCATAAGGGAAAATCCCTTAAAAAAAGGAATAACTTGGCAGCTATGTTCCTGGGAATGAAGCCCTATGAGGAATTAGAGAGTTTGGCCATGAACTTTAAAGTCTAGCATATTATCTGAAAAAAATGTAGACAAACCAGGAAGATGCCAGCTAATGGTCTGAAATATTCATCTAGAATTTGGAAACCAAGGAGATATACATTCATCCTAACTCAATTTGTGTTGGCATTTCACAATGCTCTAGAACTGATATTCCTCATAATGAATGACATCTTTATTAGGAATGGCATCTGTATTAGTACTTTAACTTTTACAATTGAGGATTAAGAAATCACAGGCATGCTTTGGGATGGCAGTAAACTGTGCAGCCACTCTGATATCTGCCAACCCTGATAATCATTAGCATTTTTTAGTATCTTTTATTTCTAGCAGTTCTTCATAACATTGCTAAGAATAAGTTGACTTCCGTAGCTTCAGATGATGCCTTGGACCTTGTTCTGGAAAGAGGTCTAATCAGATCAGAAACTCGGCAAAACACAAAGGCACCTTTTGAAAACTGGATACAAAGGTTTTGGTACACATTAGTTGCTGGAAATGCAGTGAGGTTGCTTTCCCCCGCTGCATTTTTATTCAGTTGTACACAACATTTCCCGATTTGTTTCCCTGGATCTGCAACCCCCCCCCCCACCCCCTTGCAATTCAATGAAGCTGTCATCTGCGCATGCGCAACAGCTTTTTGAAACATTTGCATCTCAGCTTAACCATGCCTTATCATAGCTGCCAAGTTATCCCTTTTTTACAGGGATTTCCCCTTATGCTGAATAGGCTTCCTCGCGAGAAAAGGGAAAACTTGGCAGCTATGTGCCTTATGTTTTCAAATCAGATGGAAGCTGGTTTAAGGGAAAAGGCATCAAACAGCCACATTCTCAAGCAGCAGCAGGATACAGATGGAGTTTGACTAATGTAATGCTTACTTCGCTTCAAACACCAGCAGTGAGAGTGCACAGGAGCCAGGGCTGTAGCTAGGGGGTGGGGAGGTGGGCCCCCGCCAGGGGCGCTGGCGATGGGGGCTCCCCCCGCAAAATCAGCTAAAAATATGTCCATAAATATAAATGTTGATTATTGCCACATCAGAAATGGTTTTAAATAGAGGATAAATTGAATGGGTGGAAGGGGGTTGGGTTGGAGGAGAGGCAGAAAGAAGAGCTAATTTTTCTGTGGCTAGGGGGCGCAATCTGGACGGTTCTGCTAGGGGTGCAAGATCACCTAGCTATGGCTCTGACAGGAGCGGGAGTAAATGTTAATGTGTACACACCCAAACATCCTATACTCTCCCTTTGGGTTGCGCTGTTGTCTTTTCTTCCTCCAAACTTTGTATTTCAACTTAACTTCCTGGTGGAGATGGATTCTGATCAGTCTGTGGGATGAATAAGTGTTGTAAAAGCTGAAGAAGTGTGCATGCACACGAAAGCTCATACCAAAATAAAAACTTAGCTGGTCTTTAAGGTGCTACTGAAGGAAGTTTTTTATTTTGCTTCGACTCAGACCAACACGGCTACCTACCTGTAACTAGAACTATGGAAGGCACCACATTGAGCCGCATGAAATGGAAGTCCATCAACCTCACCAAGAAACAGGTACAAACTGACACCTTCTTTCTGACTAAATGCAAGAACCTGGACATTGTACCTAAGGGTCTTAGAATTAAGAACCCTCTTCAATCAACTTATCCCACAGAATATGCTAGGAAACTTTTGAAGAAGTGTGCATGCACATGAAAGCTCATACCAAAATAAAAACTTAGTTGGTCTTTAAGGTGCTACTGAAGGAATTTTTTTATTTTGTTGTAAAAGCTGTTTGCGTTGAGTTCTTTCCTTCTCAACTAAAAAGTGAGCAAGTGAAATGTATTGTTAAACATAGACTAACATATATCAACCTCCAAATGCTGTATGGGGAAGACCAGGGGTGTTTAATTCCAAGAATGGAATCTCTTACTTAATCTAACGATTTTTTCTTAAATACAGGAAAGCTTTTTCTCCTGGACACACTTTGATGTCTCACCTTCAAAACATTTAGAGGGCAGATATAATAAAGTTCCTGAATATAAACAATAGATTTGTGCCCACTTGACCACTTCAGTTGGTGGAATTGGCAGTACTATAGGTGTAACAAAATATGCATTGTGCATTTGTAAGAACTCGGTCATTTAGTGTGGCAGCACCTACACTTTGGAACTCCCTGCCTTTTGAAATTAAGCAGACACCTGCACTGTACTCTTTTTGGCTCCTGCTAAAGATATTCCTGTTTTAGACAAGCCTGCCCAGAGACTGAATATTTAACCCTATTGATTACATGGGTTACTGCTATAGATTAGGATTGTCACCACTTATATCAATAGGATAGCTGTGGCATCAATACTGCATAATATTACCTGTGACGTAACAGGCTTGAGGTCTAGCATCCACACCTATCCCGCAGTACAGCCATCCTTTTTATTCTTCCTCTTCTGCTGCTGCTACAGCACCATTAACTGCCCTTGTAGCTGGGCCCCCAGTAGTGCCACCTGTTCAGCCTTTGCTCAGGGAGCAAGTTGCACCATCCCAAAGTGTTCCTGTACCATGGAATTCTGGAAAGGTTTTAATTCGCCAGCACACACAGCACTGAGTTTGACACTAGTGGCTCTTTGACCTGGCATTAATGAGACCAGTGGATTACAGCAAATGCGGGCCTAACAGCCTATATTGTATGCAGAAAGCAGAGAAAGCCAAGAAAATATTGAAGAGGAGCCATCTTTTAAATGTGTGGCAACACTTGTCTGTTCTAAAAGTCAATCTCCTGCTGCTCACATTTGTATTTAATTTGTGAACAGTAGGCAGAAATTTGGAATTCACAGACACTCAGTTCCTCCCAGCCTGCCACATATTTTAGCTTGAGAAGTAGTTATCTAAAGTGACAATGTTTTACCCCAGTTGGAGGTCTGCAAACGAAACATGCTGACTGACCCACAGAGAATATGATTACTTTTCTGCGGTGCAGAGGACCTCCTCAGCTCTGTATAGCTGATGCCAAAGAGCTGCCGTTGGAAGGCTTTTCCTAGGACTGTTTTTAATAGTTCGCACAGAGGCATATTTAAAAGACTAGCATGACAAATATTTCCTGGTCTTGGATGTGCTCCGTAAAGACAATTTCAACTTTGATAAATAGCTCCGGTGATTCACTTCATTCTTGGGCAAAAAAGACTCATATGTTGAGCAACCTGTTTTGAACCCACGCAGAGTCCTTCATGTTAAAAAGTCAGAGACATCTGAAAGGCTTGGGGAATCAAAAAAGGGAGAGGTGCCTGAGAGTCCTGGTTGCATAGACTTGTACTGCTATGAAACCTGCTAAGAAAGAGACAGCAATTCTGAATAATTAAAAGATGACAAGAACATGGCACACTGGTGAGGTGTTGTAGATAAGAAGCTGAGCTTTAATAATAATAATAATAATAATAATAATAACAATAAATAATTTATTATTTATATCCCGCCCATCTGGCTGAGTCTCCCCAGCCACTCTGGGCGGCTCCCAATTGAATATTAAAACAATACATACAGCATTAAATATTAAAAGCTTCCCTAAACAGGGCTGCCTTCAGATGTCTTTTGAAATTAGGATAGCTGCTTCTTTCCTTGACATCTGATGGAAGGGCGTTCCACAGGGCGGGTGCCACTACTGAGAAGGCCCTGCTGGAGGATGATGCAGAAGGCACAGCATGGTGGCGTCGGGGGGAGTGGCACCTTGGAGAAAAATCGAGGTGTAGGTTTGGCCTTGTGCAGCCAACCCTTCCTGTGAGTCCTCCCAGCAGCACTCCTGCCCTTGAGGGTGGCCCAGGTGGGGCTTGATTGCCCAGATTAGGAGCCCTAATTGGCAATCCAGACCCACCTGGTTGAGGCAGGTGCAAATGGTGCAGGGAAGTAGGATGATGGACTAAATGCTGTTGAGGCTCCCTTCGGCTGGAGGCGGTGCTGTTTGTGGGTGAAGGTCTGGTGGGGGAATTGTTCCTTTGGGGTTATTCCATGGCGTAAGAAGGTTTTTGTTGCTGTGTAATAAGGTTTCTGTTTGAGGGGGGTGGGGTTGTTGCCGTTTGAGGAGGTTTTCCTATTCTGTTCAAGTAAAAATGTCTTTCCCCTCATATATTGACTACCAAAGATCCTTGAAAGAACCTGCAGAGTTGATTGGCAAAACAGCATCATTGAGCAAATGCCAGGATCCAGACAATTCAGCAGAGCCCACCTCTGTGGACACTTTCCTATATTGGTGAGGCCGGCATCCTAACAAACAAACAAAAGCCCTTGCGAATTCCTTCCTGGTGTGACCCAGGTGATTACAGCGAATGAGTCTGTTTTAATCTCTCTCCATTTCCCCTGACATAACACCACCCAGAGGCAATGGGGAGGGATTACTGCACAATGATGGCTGGCACTCACTCAGTGCAGCTGCCTGGTTTTCCTCCTTGCAGATGCCTAGTGCACCTCTCAGCTGGCAAAGAGATACAAAATCTTTAAAGGGGCCATCTTCACTAGCCTGAGTGGGCCCCTTTTGCTTTCTAGCCTCAAATAGCATACTAGATAGCTGCAGTGACCAAGTGAGTGAGACATTCTTTATTTCCTTCCCAATGCCCTTAATGTTGCCAGTGCCTTTTTAGTGATGGCACCCAAAGTGATGGCCCTTTCTCTTTTAGCTCTTAGGTACTTGTTGAAGACCTTTTTGTTTTAGCGTGCATGGTTTTGCTCCGCCAGTCTGTTTCCACTTCAGTCTGTCCTAAATCTATTGTTTTTAAATGTTCTGCTTCTATTGTTGTGTTAAGTATTTTGTACTGTTCCTTGGTTCATTTTTTATACTTTATTTTTATCTTTGCAAGCTACTTTGTGTGTGCTTTGTTCATTACAGGATTATTTTTATTATTATTAACTATTATTCTATTCCAGAATAAAATGTGAGTTAAGTAAGGGGTTTTAATGGCTTATTAGTTTATTATTTATTATTAGTTTATTATTTATTTAATGGCTTATTGGTTTATGGCTTAAAGTTATTTGGATTCATATCCCACCCTCCTTGGGATGCATAGTGGTTTTGACCCTAAATACTGCAGAGACTGAGGGACGCAGGTGGCTCTGTGGGTTAAACCACAGAGCTTAGGGCTTGCTGATCAGAAGGTCGGCGGTTCGAATCCCTGTGATGGGGTGAGCTCCCGTTGCTCGGTCCCAGCTCCTGCCAACCTAGCAGTTCGAAAGCATGTCAAAGTGCAAGTAGATAAATAGGAACCGCTACAGTGGGAAGGTAAACAGCGTTTCCGTGCGCTGCTCTGGTTCACCAGAAGCGGCTTTGTCATGCTGGCCACATGACCTGGAAGCTGTACGCCGGCTCCCTCGGCCAATAACGCGAGATGAGCGCCACAACCCCAGAGTCGGTCACGACTGGATCTAATGGTCAGGGGTCCCTTTACCTTTACCTTTACTGCAGAGACTACTTTATTTCCTTCATGCCATTATGGTCATTAGGTGGTGATGAATACACTACTTTGACTGTGCAATCTATATGCTAGAATAACAAGGGCACATATAGAGGTGTTCTTGGTGGTTATCTACATATAAAGTTGTGAAGCTCCCTTCCTTAGAGGACCATTAAAACTCCAAGAATATTCCAGAACAACTGTAAACTTTTTCTTCAGTCACTTCAATTGTATGAGGTTGGCAGAGATCATGGGCTGTAGGAAAGTGGGCCCTGAAATCATAGAATTCTAGAGTTGGAAGGGACACCAAGCATCATCCAGTCCAACAATCAACTGAATTAAATGATGAAGGAAATTCCTTTTGTTGTTGCATGCACACACAGAGAGAGAGAGAGAAAAAGAGAGAGAGAGCTTGCTAGCATTTGAACAAATGAGCTTGATGAATTCAGCTATGCATGAGAGCATTTGTGTCATATTTTGGGTCCTACAATGCCCGCTGAAGTCATGGAATCAACATAACCACTTGATCAGGAAGTTTAGAAAAGTTCATCTGATCGGAAATTCTTTCTTTAAGCCTGGAGAATGTTAGATCAGAAGTGGTTTGTAACTCTTTGTAAGACAAAGAGTAAAGTAGGTAAAATATGCCTTGTTTTGATTCATCACTCTCTTGGTTCTCAAAATACTTCAGTTTTCCTGTTTCTTCAGACATCACACCCATCCTTGTGTAATGAGCTTTTCCAATATAAGAAAGCAGGCCGGGGGGGGGGGAACTTAAATAAAACTCTTTTATACTTTCATGGTGGATTAGAACAAAGTAAAAACAGACAAAACCTCAGTGATTTCATCAGCTGGCCTTCTATGTCTTCCTTAAGAATTCAATAAGACCACAAATGGGGGAGTGAAATGGTTCCTAACTGCAGATATAACCAAACCCACAAAATATTTGCCTATTTGACTTGGCTATAGCAGAAAAACAAAGCAATAGGCACCTGGAATTAATTTACTAACTTTTTAAGAAATAATAATAATTTTTGGACTGAGATTAAGCATGAAAACTTTAATCCTCAACTAATTATTTACATGGTTATAAAGGAAATGAAAAAAGGCAGTTTGAATGGAATGGTTCTGGCAGCCTTATTTGTGGCGCTGTGGTACCTTTGATTCACTGCTCTCCAACGTCAATAGAGCTGAAAAGGTTTTAATGTATTATAAATGAACAATGGAACTAATCTCACGTGGCACCGTTGCCAATTTCCGTAAGAGAAATGTATGTGGACTAATAGAATTTGCTCCATACTGAAAGCTATGTTCAAGAAAGTCAAGGAGGTGCTGTCAATTTAAAAGTCATTTGGCAGGTTTTTGAGGGTCACTGTGTGATCTTTGAGGCTTCAGGGACAGGGAGTACAATTTGGTAACGTGACTCTTAGGTCTGGTTTAAATACTATGTTTAATACAGAGGTAACCCAGAAAAATGGCATCCACAACCAGTCAGTCACTAGTACTTCTGCATCTAGTAGAATGCTGAAATGTAGCATCTCTACATGATAACCTTTGATGAATGAAACTACATTTTATTGTAATAATAGGTTGGCTATGATGTCATATATGAAATATATATGAAAGGATGTCATATGGAGGAGGGAGAAAGATTGTTTTCTGCTGCTCCAGAGAAGCGGACACGGAGCAATGGATTCAAACTTCAAGAAAGAAGATTCCACCTAAACATTAGGAAGAACTTCCTGACAGTAAGAGCTGTTCGACAGTGGAATTTGCTACCAAGGAATGTGGTGGAGTCTCCTTCTTTGGAGGTCTTTAAGCAGAGGCTTGACAGCCATATGTCAAGAATGCTTTGATGGTGTTTCCTGCTTGGCAGGGGGTTGGACAGGATGGCCCTTGTGGTCTCTTCCAACTCTATGATTCTATGATTCATCACACACATATCATGCATCCTTTCAAGCAGTCTCTATATGATAATCACGGATGGGCCTTTGTTAAATTTTGGACAAGTGGGAGACACTCTTCTAAAAGTAAATGGTGGACTGTGTCTTGAGCTATGTGAATAGTTGTGGCAAACTAAGCCAACAAACTCTCTTTATGTGCACAGTTCTTTCCCACATACATGGGTCTTCAGCATCATCCTGAAGGATTTGTACGCCCATCTAGATATATGTCTGCTAAAATAATCCATTTGCTTCCCAAAAGATTCATCAAAAAATGATTAGGCTCCCTCACTTCTTAAAAGCCTCTTTCTATAATGTCATATTTAACTTTAATTTCTATTTAGCCATTAAATAAACAAATAGCGGGCTTTAATTTTTATTTTTCCTTCTGGTAAAAAAATGAGGTGCTGCTACTCATATCTTGATAAAAGTGCCACATGTGCCAGCACAAAACAAGTGTCATGGGTGACAAAAAATAGGTGATGGTACTCTGTATTGGTGAGTGCCACCACAGAAAAGGCACTGGCGGTGGCCCAATCTCTCACACTGGTGCACAACATACAAAGCGATTGGGTCAACCTAAAGCAAAAGTTCATTTCTTTTGTCATAAACCAATTCCTGTTCCACAAAATAAAATTCATTATGGGCTGAAGATGAAGTACACATTATATGTCATTCCTTCTCTCCATTGGTTTCTTTTTCTCTTGAACTCTTCCGATTTTTATGGCTACGTTTGTTGTGTTGTAAATGTATTTTTTCATGTTGTAAGCTGCCTTGAGCATGGTTTGAACTATGGAAAGGCAGCATACAAATAAATGAGTATGTATGTATGTATGTATGTATGTATGTATGAATGAATTCTCCCTCTCAGAAGCGGGAGGGAAAGGAGGGCTTAGCCCAGGGGTCAGCAAACTTTTTCAGCAGGGGGCCAGTCCAGTGTTCCTCAGACCTTGTGGGGGGGGCAGACTATATTTTGGGGGGGAAATATGAACAAATTCCTATGCCCCACAAATAACCCAGAGATGCATTTTAAATAAAAGCACACATTCTACTCATGTAAAAACACCAGGCAGGCCTCACAAATTACTCAGAGATGCATTTTAATAAAAGGACACATTCTACTCATGTAAAAACATGCTGATTCCAGGACCGTCCGCAGGCCGGATTTAGAAGATGATTGGGCCTTAGTTTGGGGACCGCTGGCTTAGCCCATTCCAGCCCTCCTGCTTTCTGTGCTCAAAACCACCCTTTCCAGTCTGCTCAGAAACGGAAAATATTAAGAAGCCCCTTCCTGCTATCACTCTGTCAATACCTTAGTTTCCTTTTTACAGTAGAAAAATAAGCTAGTAGGGGACATGAAAGTAATTTGTAGCTTGGCCCTTATGCTACTTCCCTGTAACATACACAGTACGCCTGTAACTTTGTATAAAGAGAACACATTCTGTGATTTCCATTTAGCTCCATGAGAAGCCGTAACATTAAAATTCAACTTAACATAAATATTGGGGTATTTATGGGACATCAGGGCCACCCATGTAGAGAAGGTGATTTATGCATTGCTAAGAAAGAAAGAAAAGGGAACGCTAAAAACTAAAAAGTAGGGTAAACGTAAGTATGGATGCAAAATTAAAAATGATTATTAGAATCTTAAAATACATCTTGCCACGGTCAGAAAGACAGTGACTGCACGACACACATGTCTACTCAGTCCGCTGTCTGGGTGCTGTTGATAGCAGTGGGCAGCATGATTTCAGAGCTGTCCTCCTGACCAAGGCTGGACCAATACATTTAGGCACCTGAGGTGAACCACAAAATGGTGCTCTCCTCATATCTGCCAAGTACCCTGTTTTCCCCGGGAAAACCCCGTTTTTACTTACCTTTTCCCGGTGGTCCCCCGTATCACTTCGTCTCCCGTATTTTCTCCTGCCGATGGCCATTTTTTTCCTTTCCGATTTGCCCTTCTATGGGCACCAAAAATGGCCGCCGCCAGCTTCAAAAGTCGCATCTACGCATGTCCGGAAGTGCATAGACGTGACTTCTGGTGTCGGCGGCAGCCATTTTTTGTGCCCATAGATGGGCGGAGCAACACCGGAAGTTGCGTCTACGCACTTCCTGACATGCGTACAAGCGACTTTTGAAGCCGGCGGCAGCCATTTTTGGTGCCCATAGAAGGGCAAAGAGACACCGGAAGTTACGTCGACGCAACTTCCGATGTCACACGGCTGCTGGTCCCGGATTCTGCAGTCCGGGACTTGGAAGGTGAGGCTCTCCCTCCCATCAGGGAAGAAGGAACGAGTGAGGAGCTACATGGGAACAAGGGTGGGAGGAGACCAACAGTGTCTGCTATTGACCCAGAGGCCGTTGTAGAGGTGGCAAGGGGGTGAGTGTGCTGCCTCTATCACTGCAGCAGTGGTTGACAGATTCCTTGGATGCAGGATCTGCTGCCTCTGTGGATCCTGCCACCCAAGGCTGTCGCCTCACCTTCCCTCATAGGTGGGCCAGCCCTGCTCCCGGCACTGGCATCACTGCCACCTACCAGCCAGAGGGTGGCAGCGAGCATGTAACTTTTAATGTGCAGCCCCAACCTCACCACCGCCCTGCCCCCTCACCATTCCAGTAAGTGGCAGCAACACCGGGTGTTAGGAGGGCAGCTTCACAGCAATGCCACACCCACGCCTGGAAATTTATAGGCAACTTTGTGGTCTCCTCTCTTCCATTTTATGGTTTCTTATCTTTAAACCAGTCTTGGACAGCTTTACAAAAAGAGGACAGTAAACCTTCAAACAGAGGACTGTCCTATAACAGTCTTTCGAACAGAGAAGCGACCCTTGTAATGTAGGATATAAGGCCACCTTCCACCCACACAGCAACTGGGCTTCAAACACTGCGGTCCCACATAGGATACCACAACATAGGAATATTTTCAGTAGCTTTCCGCAGGTGGGTATAATACTTGAACTGGCCCTACATTCCACAGAATGTTCTGAGAAGAATATTCAGTACAAAGGAAACACCATGCTAAGCTAATTCACATGTTCCCCTTTGACAAAACAGCAGGAATTCCTATGAAACTGGAACTTACTTTCAAAGGTAAATGGTAAACATCGTTCACTCTGAATTGGTAATTAGCTAATTGAATCAGGTCATGAATCCAGTAGAATTGTTTTGCACAGAAATTTCAATCAGCTAATGGCATGGCCCTGTAAGTCTCATTTTGAAATAGGAAACTTGTCTTAATGCAATCTATATTTGATTTGTTATGTATGCATGCATGTATTTATAATTTTTAATAAGTTCAAAACCCAAACTCCAGGTTTAGTTTATGAGATCTGATTTAGAATATCAATTAAATTTTTAAGGGATGTGGCATGTCTTTATTCTTCAGAAGAAAATATTTTTAATCTCAAGGAGGAGACAGTCATCAGATAAACAAATGCTTTGGCTTACTGACATTTGGGTAACAGGGCTATAGCGAGGGGACAATTTTTCTCTCCCCTATACTATCAAGTCAGGGAGGTTTACAGTCCATGTAATAGCAGCACTGTAATAGCATGATGGAGGGGAGGGAGGTATTTGTTTTTATCTTGTATTTTATTCTGTGAACTGCCCTAAGATCTTATGGTGAAGGGTTGTATATAAATCTAATAAATAAAATAAAAATAGGTATAATCACCACTCCTCTCCTCAGCAGTTTAGCTCCAGTGTGAATTAAGACTCCTAGGTAGATAGAATGGCTGAACATACTGGGGCAATTATTCCATGGTTTTTTGAGAGGTGAGGGAGAGAGTCAGCAAATCAGGCTTCTAAATCAAGTTTGGAGAACCTTTCACCTTCTGAATGTTATGCAACTACAATGCCCACCATCCCTGGCCATTGGCCATGTTTTCTGGGGCTGAGCTGTAATTCAGCAATATCTATAAGGCCCAAGGTTTTCAACACCTACTCTGTATGATCAAACTTTCATAGAGAATGCTTGTTGTATAACAGACTGGAGGCTGTGTGGTGGAAAGGGAGGGTTTATTTTGCACCCCCCCCCATTACTTCTTCAGTTCAATACAGGTTTGAAGTCAATGCCAGTTTGATACATCTGGAGGTTTCCTGAAGGCAGGCATCACAAAGTAACACCCAGTTCTTATTGCCTACATGAATGGGGGGAATTTTGTATAATTATCATGTTACATGAACACATTCACGTATGAAAGTCAGTTCCAAACCAATCCACCCCTCAGTCTCCACACAGTTGTGTTCATGTGAAGAAACAATAATATAATCTGCATCCATTGAGAAAGCAACAGCCATTTTGGAATCTCTGAAACAGCTTTGATTATTTCTCTGTATCAACTTTGCCTTCATACTAATATTTCCTCATGTGGAGATTTCCTACCCTCCCCATTAAATACGTGTGTGTGTGTGTGTGCGTGCGTGCGTGCGTGCACACACACACACACACACACACACACTCTTTGACTTCTTATATATGCATGAACCAAACCCTGTTCAGAAGAAATCAGAAGTGATTCTTCAGGGTGGGGATGACACAGTTTAGGCGACTCTCATGATGCTGTAGCACAGGGACTAATCTAGGTGACACCACAAAGAGATGTTGATTTTGAGTAGCAAGAAGAAACTCCAGAGGGGATTTTCTTCAATACATATAAAATGTGCCATCAAGCCCAAGAGAGATTATTACCAGACCTGGAGCTTAGCCCCCTGGCTTTTCAATGTTACTTGAGAGATTGACCTCATTTAGTTTCCTCATTGTCTGAAAAGGCTCGGGCATTGGATGTTAGCTCACATACTGGGAAAGAAAGTTCATGTTTTTTAGCTTGCTGCACAACCCCAAGAGAACTGGAGGAAAGGTATAATATAACATTCAGCATAGATTCATTCACTCACGATATTTCAAGTGAGGGATGTGACTATATCTCACCTTTCCTTCAAGGATGTCGAGGTGGCATACTTGATTCGCCCTTCCCCATTTCATCCTCACATCACGCCTGCAGGGCCGGTGCGTCCATTTAGGCGGACTAGGCCATTGCCTAGGGCGCGAAAATGGAGGGGGCACTGCCGAGCCTGCCCCACAAAACCCCCGTGCCACCGCCGCCCTCCCAAGGCGTGCGCTCGCGCTCCTCCCGCCTATGGAGGGGACGACGAGAGCCGCCGCCACCACTCGCTCGCTGCAGCCACCGCTGAGGAGCTCAAAGCGTCCCCTCCACAGGCGGGAGGGCGCTGAGCTCCCCCCTTGGCCCGCGCTCCTCCCGCCAATGGAGGGGACGCAGGGGCATCAGCAGGGGGCGCCAGAAGGTGTTTTTGTCTAGGGCGCAAAAAGCCCTAGCACCGCTCCTTCATGCCTGTGAGGTTGATTAAGTTAAAGAGATAATGACTGGACCAGGGTCATCCTTGACTACTGGCCCTGCTAGCTAAGGATGATGGGAGTTGCAGTCAAGGGACCCAAGGCTGAGAAAGACTGCTCTAACCAAGTGACATGTTACCATAGGAACACTATTGCCAACACAAAGCTGCCTGCTTGCAGTCAACTTCTACACATCATATTATAAAAGGACCAAATACTTCATCTCCTCCTGCAGGGAACACATTTCAGCACAGCAATATTCAGGGTCTCTAATAGGGTCCTAAGGATGATGCCATTATCCATCAAACTTGGGCAGATGCTGGGACCTCAGCACCTGAGAAGGCCCACTGTTTCCTCTGACTAGAGCCTCTGTGCCAGGCAGCTGAGTCTAGAAACTGCCTATCATTTCAGTTACCCACAATGCCCCTTGAGTACTTCTACATTATGGGGAGCACGCTATAAGGGATTAAAATAGCAGTTGGTAGATGGCCACCAGACACAGATCCCAGCACTGTTGAGACTGCCTGTCACAACAGAAGGTAAGCCAGAAAAGGTTTCTCATCCCTAGAGTTACTACTGTATACATCTATGAATGGCAAAGCTGAGCAACATTGCAGCAGGCGGAAAAAACAGGGAGCGGGTGGGGGTGGGGGTGTAGTAGGCTGTCACGTGACTTCACTTATCTCCTTGCAGATCTTGAAGCTGGTAAACTCCCCCCCCCTTCTTCCCCCTCCCAATAGTGTTTCTTTCAATGCTGACAATTCCATTAAGATGAATGATTTTTTCAGGTGCTTTCATTTCCTTCATGCCTGCAATATAATGCCTATCATCAACTCGGCTTCTCAGTAAACACACCAATGTGTGGCCTCAACATGGGACCCATTCATTGCTTTGAATGTACTGTCAATTATTGCTTAAATATTCAAGACCAGCTCTGCAGCAGCAGCAGTTTTACTCTGCTATTATACCTTGCATGTCATTGGGAGGCTTGGAAAACCTGCTGCTCAAAAGCCACTCAAGCGTGTCAAGATAGCCACCCCCCCCCAAAAAAAATCCTCTCATTTTATTTGGAATATATGTTGGATTATGCACACTTCACATTTTAGGTCAGAGAGGATGGTAACAACGTAAAGGTAATGGACCCCTGACAGTTAAGTCCAGTCACAGACAACTCTGGGGTTGCTGCATTTACCGGCCGAGGGAGCCGACGTTTGTCCGCAGACAGTTTTTCCGGGTCATGTGGCCAGCATGACTAAGCTGCTTCCGGCAAAACCAGACATTTCCATGCGCTGCTCTGGTTTGTCAGAAGCGGCTTAGTCATGCTGGCCACATGACCCGGAAGCTGTCTGCGGACAAACGCTGGCTCCCTCGACCTATAGAGTGAGATGAGCGTGTAACCCCACAGTCGTCTGCGACTGGACCTTACGGTCAGGGGTACCTTTACCTTTATTTGTGTGTGTATATAGAGAGAGAGGGGGGGGAGAGAGACTAAAAACACCCCATGCACTTAAAGGCATAAATATAGAGCTCATGTTATGGATTGAGAGGAGAGTGTCAGAGTAGATTTATTTCAGCACTGGACTTTCCATGCCGAGATCAAGAAAGATTACTTGATCTAGTCTGAGCCTCCATTTAATAAGCCCTTTGTCGTCCAATTCTGGGGAGTGAAAGGTTTCTTTTAAGATTTATAATTCTCCCATTATCCTTGCCATTGACTGTTCAGCCGCTTTTGATATTAGGACACTCACTTTCAGAAACTGAAAAGGACAAATGTCTAATGCCCAGAAATCTTGCCATTATTAAAAAGGCTTATTTTATTTTCTCTACTTCTGTTTTGCATCTTCTTTTCTCCATATGGTTTCCCCATTTCAACATGGTTAAGCTTTATAAGTGGTTAACAACTCTTTGTTCCTAGAATAAGAATTATTTTGCCAATATGTCTTTGGTAGGTTTTACACACATTAGTCATAATTAAATATCATTAATGGACCATTTGGAAAATGTCAATATGGTCTAGTAAGCAATGGAAGAAGTGAAATGTAAATTGGGCTAGGAAGAGCCATTTTCAAGACCAATATTAGCTGAGGGGAACTTTGGTAAGAGCAGTTTTTACAAGGCATGGCAATATATATACAAGGGAAATGGTGACGACAGAGGAATTCACATACCGTAAATAAGGAATTGCCCCCAACACAGAAGATACTTTGAGGGTGAGGGCTCTCCTCATGTATAATAAGAGAACGCACACTGGTGCTTACCTGAATAGATAGGGTAGATTTAATTCTCAGCTTAACAGATTTAATTGGAATCTTAAGAGATTTCTCATTGTGGTATAAATCTAAACAATGCAGCAACAGAAAGGAGCACAGGTTCATGAGGCAAGTTGCCAGTGCTTTTAAGTACAGTCTAGATAAACATCTATCACAATTAGAAGCACAGAAGCCTAACACAGCTCTATGATAGTGTAAATTTTAAGGAGGTGTGGGCTGGTCAGCGCCTGATAAAATTCTTTTTATTATGGACATTAACCTTTATGTATGTACTGTGAACTAATGAGAATGTCTATATATCTTTCTTACATGAAGCAGACTTGTTGCTCTGCGGGAACTTGGAACGTGCTTACTTTTTGAAATAAACCCTTTCAACTTCAGCTGAAATAAATGCAAGTCGCGGGTATCTGATTGTTTTTCCTTCCAACATTTTAAAGCTTATTAATGAATCTGCTTCTCTTACCCAAAAGCTACCCCCATCCTCCCAAAAGCCCAAAACAAAAGCTGAAATTATGAAAAGATTATTATTATATAGCCCAAAATGTATGCATTAAAGTGATTGCAATGTGTGTATTGTTGTTATATGCCATGTAATTATTGTTTTCATACTGTATGTTCCTGCTCTAGGACCATTTAAAGGAGCAATTATAAATGTAAATTTTAAAAAATAACTAAATGTCATTTTTTTGCAAACAATATCAGCTCACTCATCTCTGGGTATTTGTATTCAGTATAAACAAGCAAACAATATACTTTTGCTTGCTAATTTATTTGCAGAAGAGTTCATAGTTGACATATGGGACTTTAACTTATAGTATATTATTCCTTTTATCCTTTATTTTAAATTTTATAAGCCACTTTTGAAATGAAAGAGCAGAATTAACATACTTTAAAATAAATTTAAATAAAATAAGTGTCACATGATATTTTATGCATGCACTTTTATGTTGGCTAGGTGGTATTTGATTACACGGATTAAAACTCTCCAAGTAACAGAATAGAATTCAGACACTAAAATCCACTAAATGAAGAAAACTAAACTAAAGAACTTATTGCCAATCATAATCATGTAGCTAATCACACAGAGTGCTTAAAAATATATTGTAGGCTAGGTCACATCCCAACCATCAAAAAACCAAATGGTATCAGAGGTTCATCAGAAGAAGTCATGATCACTTGGAGAGAACATGACCTGGCTGGAGTTAAAAATGGGACAGCCTGGTGGACCATAAAATATACAGATATCAACCATGTATTCCAAGTCTGGATTAACCCTCCCACTAATATGACATTCCTGGGACCCCATGTCTTGTTTCTGGAGCACAGATGGATGACCAATTCAAAGTGTTGGCCCTGACCTTTAAATCCCTAAACAGCCTTGGTCCTGTATACCTGAAGGAGCGTCTCCACACCCCATCGTTCAGCCCGGACACTGAGGTCCAGCGCCGAGGGCCTTCTGGCGGTTCCCTCGCTGCGAGAAGCCAAGTTACAGGGAACCAGGCAGAGGGCCTTCTCAGTAGTGGCACCCACCCTGTGGAATGTCCTTCCATCAGATGTCAAGGAACTAAACAACTACCCTATTTTTTTAAAAAAAACATCTGAAGACATATAATATGGACCACAGATACATTGCAAGAGACAGCATGACCCCAACAGCCACTTTCGGCTTTTGTCCTATCACAGGTTTAGCTATGTTTCCCAAGTTCCCATTGTGGCTTGGCTACCGCATACAAGGAATATGTGTTCTTATAGGTCAGGTCCAGTGGCCAAATGCAGCCCTCCGCCTCTCTCTGTCTGGCCCTTGGGACTCCCCAGACATATCCCCTCCACAACCACACCCACCTCTGGCCTTGCTTCAAACCCTGCTGAAGTGTTTGGCCTGGCTCCAGTTGCAGACTACTCTGGGGTTACGGCGCTCATCTCGCTTTACAGGCTGAGGGAGCTGGCGTTTGTCTGCAGACAGTTTTTCCGGGTCATGTGGCCAGCATGACTAAGCTGCTTCTGGCGCAACGCTTCACCAAAACCAGAGCAGCGCATGGAAATGCCGTTTACCTTCCCACTGGAGTGGTACCTATTTATCTACTTGCACTTTGGGGGCATGCTTTCGAACGGCTAGGTTGGCAGGAGCAGGGACCGAGCAATGGGAGCTCACCCTGTCGTGGGGCTTCAAACTGCCGATCTTCTGATCGGCAAGCCCAAGTGGCTCAGTGGCGCCACCCACGTCCCTACTGTATAAAGGTGAAAATGACATTAATTGTCCCACCCACTTTTGCCTCTGGCCCTGCCTGTCAGTCTCATGGGGCTCTAGAAGGGAAGGTGGTCCTCAGGCTGGGTTGCCTTCCAATGCCTTGCACAGTAACTTTGCAGCTATTTTGGTCCACAGAACTTGGAAGCCCAAGTCAAGTTGCAGCTAGGGCAGCCAGACATGAAGGAAAACAGGGTTCCTGTACCTGTAGTTGTTGTTGTTTAGTCGTTTAGTCGTGTCCCACTCTTCGTGACCCCATGGACCAGAGCACGGCAGGCCTTACCTTCCAAGTCCCGGACTGCAGAATCCGGGACCGGCAGCTGTGTGACACCGGAAGTTGCGTCGACGTAACTTCCGGTGTCGCTTTGCCCTTCTATGGGCACCAAAAATGGCCGCCGCCAGCTTCAAAAGTAGCTTCTAGGCATGACCAGAAGTGCGTCGACACAACTTCCGGTGTAGCCCCGCCCATCTATGGGCACCAAAAATGGTTGCCGCCGACACCCGAAGTTGCGTCTACGCACTTCCGGTCATGCGTAGATGCGACTTTTGAAGCCACCGGCGGCCATTTTTTGTGCCCATAGAAGGGCAAATCAGGAAAAAAATGGCCGCCGACAGGAGAAAATAACGGAGAAAAACGGGAGACGAAGTGATACGGGGGGCCACTGGGAAAAAGTAAGTAAAAACGGGGGTTTCCCGGGGAAAACGGGGTACTTGGGAACTATGCGCCAGGCACTCCTGTCTTCCACTGCCTCCCGCAGTTTGGTCAAACTCATGTTCGTAGCTTTGTAATACAGGTAGTAGGTTTGCTAAATAGGGAGGTTCAGCAGGTATAGCTTTTCATGAAAGCTACACCTACTGAAATTCTATATTCAGTACAACTATACTTTGAGGATCCCTGTTCTCTTCTGCATCTGGCTAAATCTTGTTGCCGCAGTCATTCCAAATACTTAGGAAGAGAGTTCCCAGGTAGGTTCATTATGCTTGAGCCACTGAAGCACAAATAATTGCTTGCAAAACAAACTGCCCTTTGACACACAGTGACTTGGATTGTAACAGAGTTCATGTTCACAGAATGGGACCTTCTTCTCTACCTACTTTCCCTTCCCGCTGCAGGTCTGCATGGAGACACAACTTTGGATCCAAGCCAAATAAATAGTTCAACACACATCTGTCTGTGTATGATAGGTTGGTTTAGGGTTGGTTGTTTTTAATGTTCATTTTTGTAAGTCGGAATTTCATTCTTTTGGGGGGGGGCGGCGGCTAATAAATATAAAAGAATAAATACAACTTGTGTAAACTCGTGAAAGTTTATTTTGCCGTGAGTAGGGCCTACACAGATGGCAGGCATCTACCTATCGCCTACCCTGTCAAAAGGCCAGACTGAAAGCTGATCAGAAGCATGAAGTTACTAGAAAATCACAACACCCAAACTGTCTTCCTTTGATAGGTTAGAGGAAGAAGTCCTTGACCACAGAGCTGAAGACTTGGGAGTCCAATCCAACTTTATAGGCCTATTCTGTACCAAAATAGGGACCCAGGTGGCGCTGTGGTTAAACCACTGAGCCTAGGGCTTGCTGATCAGAAGGTTGGCGGTTCGAATCCCTGTGACGGGGTGAGCTCCCGTTGCTTGGTCCCAGCTCCTGCCAACCTAGCAGTTCGAAAGCACATCAAAATGCAAGTAGATAAATAGGAACCGCTACAGCGGGAAGGTAAATGGCATTTCCATGTGCTGCTCTGGTTTGCCAGAAGCGGCTTTGTCATGCTGGCCACATGACCTGGAAGCTATACGCCGGCTCCCTCGGCCAATCATGCGAGATGAGCGCGCAACCCCAGAGTCAGTCACGACTGGACCTAATGGTCAGGGGTCCCTTTACCTTTTACCTTTTTTTGTACAAAAATAGTGCAGGAATAAATTGCAAAAGTACAGGAAAAGATTGAAAATATCCACTGGGATCTGTTTTCATCTTACAGCTTCCTTCTTGTATGGCTGGCATGAAAGCATTGCGGAGGGCTGCTTTTTTAAAATGTATTTTTTTTCCGAGTGATTCCACTTGCAGCATAATATTAAAATTCTCTGCATGGTATTTTAGCCAAGTGATTTCCAGAAAAGCTAATCTAGCATGACTGTCCTTGCCTCCCTGAAACAAAAAACAAAACAAAACAAGAGCTCGACATTCTCTGGACACAGAATAAAGATTTTTAAAAACACACACACACACACAAACATGAGTTTCAACCAACTGCCTTAGGATAAGCGCATATTGAAAAATAAATCTTCTGAGAACAGCTGACTCCTGGTTTAAACACTGTAATACCTCAAAGCAGGGAATGTCTGTTTTGAATGCAGCACATTCCAGTCCATGCTCATTTCAGTCCTGCTATATATGCTCGCTTGAAACATGTCCAGGGAGCAGATTTGCTGGCCCACAGGCTTACTGCAAGTTGTGATAGCGAATAAGGCTTTCAAAGGAGTCATGATCCCCATCCTGTCCAGCCCAATCTATGGCAGATCTGCAGCAAGCCCAGAGGGTGGGAAACAAAATATGCCACATTTGATTTGGCAACACATCTGCTGTTGGACTGAGCAATTTATTAAGCCATTTGTCTTTCTTTTTCTTTCTTTCTTCTTTCCTTCTTTTTTGCCACTGCAAAACAAGTAGTGACTGTAAAACCAAAATGCACTCTGACTATGAAGTATTAGCTCCATAAATTCCTGAGTGAAATGTTATTAGAAATTTCCAGCTCTATAAATGCTGCTATTAATCACTCTCAAATTAACCTTATGCAAGTTAAATTATTACGAGTTCCTGGGCAAATTAAATTGCTATTAGTTCCAGACTCTTTCTCATTGACACTGTGTTTAGAGGAAGGGATAAGGAAGGACCAACTGATTTTGGCTTTACTGAGGAGCTGTAATGTGGCTAAAAACAACAAGGAGAAGGATTTGTTCCAGGAAAGTGTCCCTAAAACTGTAGCTGTTATTTCAAAACTGAGTTGCCAACTTTTAAAGTGGCTTCTTTAGTTGCCTCTTTAATAGCAGTTTGTTCTGTAGCAATTGGCAGGTGAGAATTAGCTTTCTGCCAGTCACGCCTATATTAAAAGTAAATGGGTTGCGCCCTTCCTTGCCCCTCTGTTATCAGTTGACAATTCAGAACCAAATCAAACACTGTTTTATCTGTCGGTAGCCAAGAATGCAAGGTAAGAAGTGAGGTCATAGAATTTTTACCCATATTCCACTAGAGAGCAGTATTCTTTTGTACAAAGCAGGTAGGTTATGCTCTGCAGAGAGACCTAGGAGGGCTGCTTCTTGCAAAAGCAGGAGATCTTCTGAAGCGATATGAAATTACAGCTCTTGCAACATGGATCAGCCTATTATGCCCCAGAGATTGCACAGAAACAATATTCTGATATTTGAAGCAGTCTGTACAAGAGCCTCTCTCTCTTCCTCCTTCCCCTTACCTTTGCTCCCCACATAAAAGTTTAACAATTTTTGCAAATATATCAAATTTTAGAAACTGAAAACTCTTCCTGTCCAGAAAGTGATATGTGAAAATGGAGTGTCTAGGGAAGACTTCTAATAGTTATAATAAGTCCTACAGTCCTAACGTGTCAGAATTTTCTGTGTTTGCTTTTGTGGTAGTCTTTTGAGAAGGATGATAATTTCTTCCTTTGTATCTCCTTTTGAAAGAGATTTGTTCTGCAAACAGGCAGCTTGCTGTTATCCATTTGCTGCTTGGCTGGTATTAACAAAAATTGTTTCCTGCTTTGAAAATGAGAGTTTATTTTACGTGTTTCTGACTTTATGGGTGATGTCCAACTAAGTTATAAAGTAAACCTACTGAAATCAGTAGACTACCACTTATTTCATTGGCTCTACTCGGAGTATGACTAATGTTGGATAGTGGCCTAGATCTTGCACACCGGTAAATATAACACAAAGCAAGCCACTAAAAATATGGTTGTGAGCTGCCGTGGTTTTATAATCAACTGCCTTTGCCCTCACCTGCATTAAAGGAATTCAGCCAATAAGCATCTGTGTTTAACAGAGATTCTTGTTATGAGTAAAAATTTGTTACTGGTGCCAATCAGTGGCAACTAGCGTGTTTTTCCTCTCCTGATCCCACAACCATGGGTAACCATTTTTAACCAATTATTCCTTTTCTACCTCATTGCACACATCCCCTTTAAGATAACTGCACACGACTTCCAGAAAACAAACATCAAAGTGGAAAAAAGGAAATTCTAAAGCTACTACAATATCAGCAGAAGGAAATCAATTTTAGTGCTCATCTGGTTAATGTCGAGAAATGTAGGAACATATGTGCTTGTTGTACATTCATGCAGGCAAACTAATATATTTTTCACCATTCCTTAGAGGCTTTTTACTGGCTTGCCTTGTGACTTGGCAGCCGCTGTATGTGGTGATAAACTAAATTTCCTTTGCGCACATAACTGAAGCTACCATGGCAAAGTCAGGCCATGAAACTGCAAAGGGAAATAAAAGAGCAGTGTCTTTCCTAGGCAGATGTGGCTTCTGGGCCCAGATGAGACGCCTCCTCCCTGGTGGAATAATACACGTAGCCTTAGCTCCCTCCGTGTGTGTATGTGGGTTGATTAGGTGGAGATATCCTCCCCTGAACCTCTGCCATCCTCCAGTGGTACCATGATGCCAGCATCCCTATACCAAGAGCTACCCCTTCCACCCAGAGAACAGGGTCAAAATGGGCTGTTCCAGGGGTGGAGATAAGCCACCCCTGGATCCATCTATGGCAGGTGTGGAGAACTTTGGGCCCTCTACATGTTGCTGAACTACAATGCCCATCATCCCAGGCCACTGGTCATGCCTGCTGGGACTCATGGGAGTTGTCGTTCAGTAACCTCTGGATGGCCAAAGGTTCTCCACAAGGACCCCTCTTGCCGTTCTGTGTGCATTAAAGGTTTGTTCCATGGACACTCAGACCTGGTCTTTCAGCAGCACCTGCCTTGTGGAAAACTCTGTTGAAGTTAGACAGGTTCTGACATTGCATACCTTTTGCTAGGTACTAAAAACTACTGTGTTTCTACAGATGAATAGGTTGATTTACTGGCAGTATAGGAGTCCTCTTTGGAGAACTGTTTTGTTTTGCTTAGAGAAGCCTGGAAGACTAGGGTTGAATTCCCACTCAACCATGAAGCTCACTGGGTGACCTTGGGCCAGTCACCACATCTTAGCCTATCCTACCTCACAGGGTCATTCAAGTTCAAGTTCAATTTTTATTACAGCAAAAGCCAGCAATACAGAATATCATAATTCCAAACGAAAGAAAATCAGCAATAACATCACCAGAAATAGAACAATCACACAAAAGGAATTTGCAATGTATCATTCAATAGAAGGGATTTACGTTTCTTAATAGCTAAACTGCAGAATTTGGCCACGTCATATGACACTGGGCTTGAGGAATCTTCCAGAAGGAAATTCCAAATAATATTGTAAGGGTGTAAATTTTGATAAAAGGGGTAAAATAAGTCGAGCTCGTTCTTCACTATAAAATTCACAAAATAAAAGAACGTGGGTGACAGATTCTACCTTGTTAGACATGCAAGGGCAAAGGCGCTCATGAATTGGTACCCGCATAAATTTGCCGTACAGCACAGGGTAGATGTCACAGGGTGAACTGGGTAGGGTGATGAGGATGAACTTGGTAGGGTGAACTAGGTAGGGTGTACACCAGCTTGAGCTCCTTGGAAGATAATGGTGGTATATAAATGAAATACATACATACATACATACATACATACATACATACATACATACATACACTCCAAGGACATTCCCACACTGAGTGCATTGTCACTGGCCAACTGTGATATAAGGGTCACTCACTATGTTGGTCAAGATTTAAAGCTGTAAATGGCTGTGCACATGCCATACATTTAAAGCTCGCACAACCTGCAATCCTAAGAACTGTAGTTTACTCCCAAGCTATAATTCCCAGCACTACAGTTCTGAGGATTTGGAGAGGGGAGTGTGCTTTAAATGTGCAGTGTGCACACATAGCCAGTGTCTCAGCGAAAGCTTCTGAAATATCCTAAGCCATTGGTTATTTCATGTTGGCTTGGCTATGGTTGACGTGTTGGTTTGGCTCCAGTTTTGTGGGTGAGTTAACTTTATTTTCCCTTCAACCTTTTGCCCACAAAACTGCTCCCCACCTCACTCAAGTTGATCATTTGGGTTTCTTTTCTGTCCAGGGGACCAGATATTAATAAATGGGATGGAATCAATTTCTTATGTTTACCCACTAGAGCAGTTAAAAAATGGAAACGGCTTCTCCAAGTATGCACAATAAATTTCCATTGCTGTGAGGCTTGATGTAAAAAACCAAAACAAAAAAAAACCCACCATTCCATCTGAGATTTTTCAACCTGACCTCCTTTCTTTTAATAGGATATCAGTATCACTTCCTTCACAAGGGAGACCAGTTACAGTCTATGAAGGACAACTTGTGTGCTTCTAGACTCCCCCTCCCCATTTTGTTTGCTAATGGAAACAGAATTATCTCTTCTTCCCCCTTCCATTAAAAATTGCAACAAACGTTGTATGTGTTTTGGATCCCATTCCCAGTGAAAAATTACTTGTAACTTGATAGAGCTGCGAGTAATTTTGCAAAAATGTGGGTCTGTTTTAAGCCAAGACTGTGTGCTCTGGGGCCCTTTGCCTCACTGATGTAAGTGTGAAGGCTCTTTGGCCTGCTTTGATCAGGACCAGCTGTTCTCTCCTCCTCCCTGCCCCCCCCAGCTCTGCTTAGCCAAGTTTAAATAGAGGAAGTAGCTTGACATGCTCCAAAGCAAGCTTGTGAGGCATGCAGGTAGTCCCATCATTTACACTATTATGTGGAAGTAAGTCCCGCTGAGTTTAATGTAGGGTTGCCATATTCCAAAGAGTGAAAACCTGGACAGATTTCAGCCCAGACACTGCTAGAGACAATATGTCTGGGAAATTCCGGATGCATGGCAACCCTATTTAACAGGGCTTATCCTGTCAGTCAGTACAGGACTGCAACCAAGAAGAAAGTTGTGTTTGTAGTCTCGGAGCAAATGTCTGCATGTGCCAGCACCATTCATAGCCTATGAACAAGAAAATCCATTTCATCCCTTCATGTCCTTGCCAAAGCTATAAGTTGTGCACTTCTGGGTTTTCATCTCCTTTTTTATTTAAAGCAGCATGAAGGCTCGGTGTGAGATGTGACTAACAGACCTTCCACGTGTCCCTATTTTCCAGGGACAGTCCTGGATTTACAGAAGCTTTCTGGGTTTCTGATTTCATCCTGGAATGTTCCGCATTTCCTTAAAGGTAAAGGTAAAGGGACCCCTGACCATTAGGTCCAGTCGTGACCGACTCTGGGGTTGCACGCTCATCTCGCATTATTGGCCGAGGGAGCCAGCGTATAGCTTCCAGGTCATGTGGCCAGCATGACAAAGCCGCTTCTGGCAAACCAGAGCAGCACATGGAAACGCCGTTTACCTTCCCGCTGTAGCGGTTCCTATTTATCTACTTGCATTTTGACGTGCTTTCGAACTGCTAGGTTGGCAGGAGCTGGGACCAAGCAACGGGAGCTCACCCCGTCACAGGGATTCGAACCGCCAACCTTCTGATCAGCAAGCCCTAGGCTCAGTGGTTTAACCACAGCGCCACCTGGGTCCCATGGAGTTATGTCAGGTGTAGGCAAACTCAGCCCTCCAGATGTTTTAGGACTACATGTAATGGCGTTAGGTTGCCTTCTCACGAGTAACGCGCTCCAAACTCCGTAACTGGGTTTTTACAGAGTTTTATTATATACATATGTACAAGACAGAGCGACAAAGAACATGACCATCTAGTCCGAGTCAGAATCTGGAAGTGGCACGTGTCTCGATTGGCGCCAACAAAGGAAACTGATAACCCTCAGTTTCCGCCTTTGCTCCTGATGTTTGTCCCCCCCTGCAGTCCTGGGGTGAAGGGGCGGGGACATTGCCTTCCCCCCTGAACTACTAAGCTGTTGGGCAGGTTCTCTGGTGTCTGACACTTCTCCCTCTACAGCGCTCAGGTCCGACACTTCCGACCTTCCTCACTGCTCCTGTGATCTGTCAGCATCCCCTGAGCTCTCCTCCGCTGTAAGAGCCTCATCACTACCTTCCGGGTGATGCTCTGAAGCAGCAGCGTCTCGGAGCCCTTCCACCAATCCGCTGGGTTGCCTGCTGACGCCTGGTGGTCCCCTGACACTACAACTCCCATCATCTGTACCTAACAGGAGCAGTGGTCAGGGGTGATGGGAATTGTAGTCTCAAAACATCTGGAGGGCCGAGTTTGCCTATGCCTGAGTTATGTCTCCAAGCCAAGGAGATAAATAGCTTTAGAAGACATCTGAAGACAGCCCTGTATAAGGAGGTTTTATATATAAAAAAACATTTTATTATGTTTTATATGTGTGTTGGAAGCTGCCCATAATGGCTGGGGCAACCCGGTCAGATGTTGTTTAGTCGTTTAGTCGTGTTGGACTCTTCGTGACCCCATGGACCAGAGGACGCCAGGCACTCCTGTCTTGTACTGCCTCCCGCAGTTTGATCAAACTCATGTTCGTAGCTTCGAAAACAGATAGGTGGGGTATAAATAATAACATCATCATCATCCTGGAATAGGACGTCCCTATTTTCATCAAGGAAATGTTGGAGGGTATGCAAATAGAATACTCCACAAATAAAATAAAATAAAAATGTCTCAAGCACACTTTTTTAGAAGCACTGACAGCTAGCGTGATAGATCCCTTAAGACAGGCCTTTTTCCCTTGGAAGGAAAAGATCCCAAGCTGATCCTACACATATTTACTTATATGCATTGAACTGCACTCTTGGTGTGGGATAGTCTTCAATAGGCTTACAGAGACAGTGCAGAACTTGGGCTCTACATTACTTATTAGAACACTTGTAAGAAAATGTTGCTTGCATGACCCCATGCTCACTCCCTCAGGGCAAAACTGCATGTTAACCACGATCCTTGCCCTTGTGTGCAGGATTTTTCTCTCAGAAATAGTCAGTATGGGAGGTCCACTCCAAATTGGGAACGTGGCGTGCCTGTGGGGGGTCCCTTTGCTCCAGGCTGTGGTTCTAAATCCAGACTGGGATCCCACAACTAGGGTTTGTGTGGGGAGAAGGCTCCAACATACCACAGAGAAAAAATTGGGCTGTGTGTCTTTCAGGGTTGCGCTGTCACAAGAGCCAAAACAGGACATCTAATCAGGTTGTCCCACTCAAGTTGATGGGTATGGAAACTTTCCATGGTGGGACCTTCAGAGCTCTTCCTGCCTTTGAGTTGCTGGGCTTTTCCTCTTCCTACCTGCCAGCATAAATGGCCAAGTAGAAAGTCCTCCCTACGAAAATCAGGCCAGAAGCTGCTGTGCTTCATTCCTGATGCCTAGACCAGTAGACATTCTTAATGCTGCATCTAAAGACCCATGCTGTGCAGTGACCTGTGATGGCCAATGTGGCCTTTTCTACACAAAAGGCATGGGTGAGTGTGAAGCAAACAGTGTACGGTACCTGAAATAGGCATTCCTGTGGGCCTTGCCCTGCCCTGTAGCCATAGTCCCAAAGCTCTGCCCCAGCCTCAAAAGTGGGACAAAATGGCCCCCTTTGCACCAAGTGAGGGGAGAAGCGCCATGCTATTTATATACTGGGCTGCATTCTGCTTCCAAACATCATATGATGAGAATTGATAACCTCTGATTTCAGCACTTATATAGCCTTTAAATATCTAACATCAAGCTTTGCTCCTTCAGCTAAAAATTACACAATGTAAGAGATTCTTCCCTTATCATGAAACTGATGCTTCCATGGCTGCTTCCACATTTGACTCCTGGTTTTTGTTCGAGGCATTTTTTAAAAGCCTTTTTTCTCTTGTTTTGTCTGTGATGTTGGATTATAGATGTCAGACACAGGTAGCCAGGAAATTAGCAAGCAGCCTTACAATAGGGAATCGAAACCCACTGAGCAGAAATATCAAGCTCCTGTTGGAATAGCATTTTACCTGGCTCAGTGCAACAGTGAGGCTCACGGATTTGAGCATAAGGAGGACATTGCTGTCCTTTTTAAAATAAAATACTATAACAGTACATATATAGTCAAGGAATTTCCCCATGTAACACCTTGAGCTTAAGTTGGTGGCAAAAGAATTACCGGTACATAGACGTGAGAGACCATATGTGTGCATACATACAAAAAGAGCTCTTCTCTTTTTCAGCTGGAAGTCAAGCGTACTTGTAGGTTTATCAGTCTCAGTTTCTAATTCTAGAGCATCTTTGAGTGGCTAATCATGTAATCCTAACCATGTCTACTCAGAACCAAGTCCTATTAAATTCACTTGTGCTTACCCCCAAGTAAGTAGGTTTAGGATGACAGCCTTTAGGCCTAAGCAGATAGGCCACAATGTGTTCAGATGGGGAGGTGGGATGTACATGAACATCTATATACCCGTAGCAGTGGATAAGGGCAGAGGGCCCTGCCCCCGTCAGCCTCCAGCATGTGATCAGCCCACAACAGCCTGCCTTCTTACATACAACCAGTGTAGGAGGTGGCACTGGCTATCATCTTTCTCCTCCCTGGTCTCAGTGTTGGCTTTGTAGAACTCACGAGGGGACAAAACGACTATCCAACTATCCGTTGGCACTGCCTTGTCATTGGCTCTGGCGTCATCTACCCTTTATGTCTCTGCATTCCACCCTACCAATCCCAATGGGCACCGGTCACTGCTGCTGTTTCGCAGGCCCTCTTCACACTAACAATGTGCATGCTAGCCAGTGCCAGCTAGTCCTTCTTTGCAGGGGTGTAACTAGTAGACACCATTCACACTAACTCAACATGTGGGGAAGGATCGCTCAAGGTTACTTAACAGAGAACTAGCTCGGAAATAGTTTGACCCATATTTTGCCTCCATAATCAATGCACATTTAAAGGTAAAGGGGCCCCTGACCATTAGGTCCAGTCGGGTCTGACTCTGGGGTTGCGGTGCTCATCTCGCTCTGTAGGCCAAGGGAGCCGGCGTTTGTCCGCAGACAGCTTCCGGGTCATGTGGCCAGTATGACAAAGCTGCTTCTGGTGAACCAGAGCAGCGCACGGAAACGCCGTATACCTTCCCGCCAGAGCGGTCCCTATTTATCTACTTGCACTTCGAACTGCTAGGTTGGCAGGAGCTGGGACCGAGCAATGGGAGCTCACCCCGTCGCAGGGATTCGAACCGCCGACTTTCTGATCAGCAAGCCCTAGACTCTGTGGTTTAACCCACAGCGCCACCTGGGTCACATTTAGGGTGGGTTTAATTATAGTTTTCTTACACTGCCTTTGCAAAGTTAATCATAAAATGGTCAACCATGGTGGGAAAATGGTCAACCATGGTGGGAACATGGTTTGTGAGGTGACTCAGAGGCAGTGGGGTCCTCACAGCAGTGCTACTGCATTAATCAAGATGGGGCAGAGTGTAGTGGCATAAGCCAAGCTGGGGAAGGCCTGGGTTGTGCTAGCAACCCAAAGCTCCCCCACCTCCTTCCACTGTCTTCTGTCCAGATGAGAGTAGCACCACCAGCTCAGGGGGCTGCTATTGCCCCAGCCTCCCTCAAAAGCTGGATAGGAGTTGTGATACTAATAAACTTTAACGATGATAAAAATGATAACATTAAGTAACATCACATGAAATTAAAGAAAGAAAATACTGGGTCAGATCCAGACTTACGGGTAGTCAAGCTTAGAGAAGATCCACTGCTTAATGGGACTTAAGTTAGTCATGATTCTCCTTACAGGTAGGTAGCTGTGTTGGTCTGACATAGTCAAAACAAAATTTAAAAATTCCTTCCAGTAGCACCTTCCAGATAGAAATGTGCCTGCACACGAAAGCTCATACCAATGACAAACTTAGTTGGTCTCTAAGGTGCTTCTGGAAGGAATTTTTAAATAATGATTCTCCTGTTGATTATAAGGGGCCTACTCTAAATCAAGCATGTATCCTTTCATACATTTCAATGTAGCTGTTTACATAATCAGAGCAATTAGATTCTGTTTCAGAAGCTGTTGATTTTGAGTTTTCACAGGCAGAGAATCCCACTAGGTTTCACACATACCTTTGCCATGCATTCCATCTACCTCTGCAAACTTGAGATGCCTTGATTTATATATTTACTGTGTTTCCCAAATAAAGCAGATGAGTTAAGAGGTCCTAACTATTCACAAGCTATTTTCTTTATTTTCAGATAGCCACTCATGTCAGTTATGCTTTATTATATGATGGAGGGCAGAGCAATGGGAGCTCACCCCATCGCACAGATTCGAACCGCCGATCTTCCGATCAGAGTGCCACACCCCATTGTCACCTTTGACTGGGCTTAACCGTCCTGAGGTCCTTTACCTTTTACCTATATGATGGAGGAGCCACAGAGTATCAATGATTCTGCCATCATCTGCTAATATTTTAAGTATATAAAAAACGGTGTAAGCATTTTCATCTCAAGATGAGGAACGTTTAAGTCAATGATTATATGGCTAAGTATATGAACAAATAATGGACAGAAGAGAGTATTTCATCAATATTTTAAATAAATTCCATTTGTTACATCTACATCCATTTCTACACCCCAAATTCATATATCCACAATCCTGGCAAGAGCTGTTCTCCAACTTCCATAACGTCAGAAAACCTCACATAACTTTTCATGGACATTTTATGTAAGCAGGTTACCCACAATTTAAAAGGATTTATAGAATTGTCTTTTCTGTTAGATAGCATTTGATATCTCCTCTGCGGTTTCAGCCATATGGCAGATAGTAGTAAAAGTAGTTTTAAACTAGCAATTGAAAAAGAAAGAGTTGATCACTGGTATCAAAGCTGTAGATTCTATCATGTGGGATCTTGCATTCATTGCTGGTAGTGTAGTTTTCCAAGTCTCTTGTTTAACAGATTTCTAGAAGGATCTGATATAGATAATATAATTTAATGGCGCCTAAAAAATTACACTTGTCAAATGCCTCTAAAACCTTAAACCAACTCTTGATCTTGATTAGTGGTTATTATTGAATTGATCTGAATATTTTAACTCATTAAATAAGGTAATCACAATATGTAAGTTTGAGCTACTGGAAGATAATCGTGCATTTCATATTGTGAAAGAAAATACAAAGCATCTTTCCAAAGAATTAAACACCATAAATTTGAATTGTATTTAATTAATGAAGCTGAAACATATGCTGAGCTGGTGATGATCAAGAAAATGGCTGCTGGTTGTTCTTTCCTAGTAAAGAAATTTTAAAAAGACAAGAAAAGAATGGAGTTAATTTAAATGCCTAAATTGTAAAACAATTACCGGTATTTCTTTTTGTTCAAGACAATGTCACCTGAGCCTATCTGGGCAAGGATAATTTAGAATATTTTTTAAAGAAAGAAAATATTTTAATATAACATTAATCCATAGAATTATAGGTTATGGGGGACACACACCTGGGTGCAAGTCTTGCATTCCTGTATTTTACAGAGATGTGTAATTGTCACCCCACCCCCACTATTTTCAGTTAGATTTTATGATAGAATAATATAGTGTGATCAAAACCATTGCAATACTTTATTAAAAAATTATTACACATTTCGGGCAAACGTGAGTGTATAAGTCTGGCTATGGTCGATGCCAACCCATGGTATGGTAGATGGGAATTATCCTAGTGTTCACATGCTCCTTCCTCCTCTCATGAACTCTGTCTAATTGGTTGCTTTCTGGTTTACTGTAAACCACAACTTGCACCAGCCATCATTCAAAACAGTGAATTATGTTTGCTCCAAATCAACTGTATTTACAACCCTAGTGTCATGGTCCGGTCGACGGGCAATTGAAGCCCTGACTGAGGACGTCAGGACCAGAGGCAAGATGGTGATGTAGAAGCAGGAACAGGTGCAGGGCTGAGGGTCCAGCAGCAGGCAGTCGCAGGGTCAAGGAGCAAGGCAGAGGCGAAGGTCTGGGAGTCAAGGATCAAGGCATCGGCAAGGCAAGGGTCCAGGATCAAGGCGTTGGCAAGCCAAGGGTCCAAGGAGCGAGAGGCCAGAGGCAACCAGGCAGGGGTAGCGTTGCTGTGGCAAAGGGCTGAAGGGAAATGCTGAGCTTTTATCCCTCCCAGCTCCTGCCACCAGGTGCAGTGATGTATGAAGTGGCCTCACCTGAGTGACCAATCCTTGCCTCTCCAGCACAAGCTGAGGTCTTCACCTAAGTGGCCACTCCTTGCTTCTCCAGCACAAGCTGAGGCAGGCCCCAGTCCTGCAAAGCACTACAGCCCCAGAGCCTGACTCCTGCCCATACTCCTGACACCTAGTTTGGAGTTCATGCAAAAAACATAGTTTGCCATTGCATCCAAGCTATGGTTTGTCACAAACCAGGAAGTAAACATAGCTCCAGAGAGGCCCAGAGAAAGGAAGGATGAAGGAGGGCATGCATCTATGCAAGGCTTGATCATATAATACCAGCTCATAACTTATCATTATTTGTGAAAAGGGCTAGTTTGGGATCCATTGGATCTATTACTGCTTCTACTCTGCCTTTGCCCTGCAACATAGTACAGTAGCTTCCTGACTGACTGTGCTTTGGAAAGGCACAGTGTGGGCAGAGCCAGACAGAGAGACACTTCCACCTTATCTTAACCCCCTTCAGCAATGCAGACCAGGGATTAGGATTGCTCCCAGATTATCCTACTAATCCTAACAGACTGCTACTCAAATCAATACATTAAATATCACCCTTTCATTACAAATTTATGCACATCAGTTTTAAAACTAATTAATTCCTTTCATCTCCGTGAACCAAGAAAACATTGTAAGACTATAGTTTGTGTACAAATGAATAATCCAAGGTTCCTCTTCCAAATTCACCATTAATTCCTTTTTCTTTTATTTTTTAGAGCATTAAGAACTGACTTTCCAATAAATTGCTGGTAATTAGATCTTAGATTTCTTTATTTGGTTCTTGAGTCTCTTCAATGATACCCTTTGAAATGTGCAAACTAAGCCAATCTGAAATTCCCAAAAAGACTCACCATATACCGTTCTCCGAAAATAAGACACCGTCTTATATTTATTTTTCTTTTAAAAAACCCACAGTGGCTTATTTTTAGGGGATGTCTTATTTTTTATTACACGTCCAGCCTTGCCTCTTCCTTGGGGCCCTCCAGAACTGCGCCTATCACTATGTCTTATTTTCGGGGTATGGCTTATATTGCGCAAATGCTTAGAAATCCTGCTATGGCTTATTTTATGGGTATGTCTTATTTTAGGAGAAACAGGGTATGTACTGTCTCTATTTCACTTCCATCTGCCTTTGATGTTTGCAATCCTCTATCCCACCCCCCTCCCAAATGTATGTGTAGGCCAGAATAGCACTTCATGCATATGATAAAATGGACCACGCAGTTTGTGGAGGGCCATCCAAACCCAAGATCCACTGGGATGAGCAAGTATGGAATGGGCTGTTCTGGCTGAGCTCAGGCTCAGTCAGGATTATATTGGCATAACTCCCTCAACCCAGATCAGAAGGACATAAACCAGCATCAATCTGTCAATCTGCTGAGCAGGGCTATGCTAACTCAGCTGGTAGAACAAAAGCCTATGGAACCCCAAAAGAGGTTTCCAGGAGCTGGGTAAGGGGCAGACTTAAACTTCTATCAGCTCCATCACATGGCCTGGCAATCTGGTGGAATTTGCACTGGCAATAAGTCAACCTCTATTTGAAAGGCTTGTTTACTCTCTGCTGGCTCTGGCTGACTCAGCCAGTAGTAGCTCTGCTCCTGAACAGAATTTGGAACAGGAGTAAATTGTTCTGGCTTAATTTAAACTGGTGCAAGTTCCACGAGCTTCTTCTACTCCACCCACTGATTTTGCTGAAATGATTATGGAATGCAGTCAGAAGATGCTGAGAACGATGCATTTGTAAAGGCAAAAGCATGGCAGAGTGCACTGCTATTTAGTGACCCCAAATTGGAATAATTTAGTTCATCCTCTCTCTTTTTCTTTCCGGAAAACCTCTCTTGCATGATACTATCGGGAGACACAAGTGCAGTGCTCTTATGAGAGCAAAATAAAAAAACCTAGTAGTACTTACTGAAAAACACTAGAGCCTGGGCCTTCATGCTCGACAAGGTATTGACAACAGAGGAGGCCACTTCAGACAGGTAAAGCTGCATTAGTACTTTTAAATTTGTCCTTGGGAATACACTCATCTGGAACAATGATTGCAAGGGGGGGAATCAGATGAATGCTGCTTTCAGAACTAAATTACTGCTCCAAGAGAACAGCTCTGAAAGAAATATATTTGAAGAGCCTAGAGAGTAATTTCATGGAAAACAAATTGGGTTGATGGTTTAAAACAAGAAAGAAAGAAAGAAAAAAGAAAGGAAGAAAGAAAGAAAGAAAGAAAGAAAGAAAGAAAGAAAGAAAGAAAGAAAGAAAGATAGAAAGAAAGAAAAGAGGAGGGAGAGGGAGAGGGAGGGAGAGAAAGAATGGGGGAGTATTTGAACATATTGCAAAAAAAAAAAAGAGAGAGAAAACAATTTCTATGAAATACTATGGCTTATTTGGGAGTTCTGATTACTTGCTGCAGAAAAGCATGTGCTCCCCAAACACAAACTTTTCTTATGCCTTTCACTGTAAATAAGAACGCCGCTTGCTTCCCCCCGCCCCAGAGCTGCCACATGATATCTTTGTTAAGGCCAAGCTATCTAATTAAATCACTTCGTTTCTTCCTTCCTTTCCATATGTATATTTGCACATGCCGGGTCTCAAAGTTTATGCATTGTACACTTTTTCACGGCAGTTAATTGTTGCTGCACGATGGGCATAAATCAGTAGTGTGTCTGTGCAATCAGGAGCGGAGGAAAATGCTGAGACACTTCAGTGTAGCCAACATACAGGCCAGGAATGAGCAACCTGGGGCATTCTAGACGTTGTTGGGTTCCAGCTCCAGCCATCCCTACCAGCATAGCCAGTGGTCAGGGATCATGGCAGCCGTTGTAGTCTGGCCAAACCTAGAGGGCCATAGGTTTCCAGCCCCTGACATAGGCAGAAGTAGAGGTAATGTCAGACCTTGAATTTGCACTACCAAGGAAGGCCACTGCTGTGACATCTATTAGAAATTCAGTCAGGACCTGACTAGCAATGTGTAACTCAATGCAAAATTTAATGTTTCAGGGAGGTGGTATTCAAGCTGTTTCGGATTACACTTCCCTGGCATGCGTTTCCCTCAGAAGTAGTCCCAAAAGAATTAAGGCTAGGTCTCCAAAAGGAATCTCTTTTACAGGACGAATGGGCATCTTCAGGCTGTATTGACTGCCAAACTCCCACCTGTGGTTGCAAAGCCCATCCCTCAATTGCAATAATAAAGGAAATAAAAGTATCAAGTAAATTTTAATGGTGTTATAGGCTGCCCCCCCAAAAAACCCTAGAAATTAATAAATGCTAGGAATTTTATGATTTGGGATGCGAAGGGAGAAATACAAGCTGCAGAAGAATTCCTGGGCTAGCCTACATTGGCTAAGCTCGGGCCATTAAGGAAAAATACAGGGCCATTGAGGGACATTGGCTAGTGTCCCTTCCCCCTGCCCTGAGGATAACTGGTGGTGAGGTGACAAGAAAACAGAGTTTTGAGCAAGGGCAGCCGGAAGAAGGAAGACGAAGGTCTGGGATCCATGTTTGGGGAGGCTAGCTGGCTGCAGAGCTGGCTTGGAGAAAATGTTGGTTTGTGTATGAAACTAGTAGATTTATTGGGTTGGATCTAAAGGTTCTCTTATTCAGATTCCTTTTGAATCTATATACTTTGTTCTATTTAATCTAGATAATATTTGTTCCATTTTTTATTTGCTCTGTTTTAATATTTTTTAAAGAAATATCATGCCCTGTTTTCATGGTTTGTATAAACCTTGCATGCTGCATTGCTTCTAAAAGTTGGAAAGTGGTGTAACATATTTAAATAAGTGAAAATGTATGAGTTTGTTCACACATGGACTAATGCATTGGGGACTAGCTCAGTTGATGCTCAATATTTATAATAACTGGATATAAAATTTCATTAAAATGCATAGCTGTCAACCTTCCCTTTTTTGCGGGAAACTCCCTTATTCCAAGCCACAGCTGTCAACCTTCCCTTTTTTTCCTGTAAATTCCCTTATTTCAGCGCCGTTTCCAGCTGCTATCCTGGATTGTTAGATATACCGTAGACTGTCCCTGGGACAGGTGAGGCTGCTGCTGATCCCTTATTTTCAAATCCGAAAGTTGACAGCTATGTTTAAGTGTGATCAGAATTCACCCTTTTGATTCTAATGGTATTACTCAGGGGTCCCCAGACTTACCTGGCTTTGGGCCGGTGCCCGCAGCGCCGATTGCGCGGCGGGCCGGAGGGTGAGGGAGTGCGCGCCCATGCGCATGCACACACACACTTACTGGCGCGGTGGCGCGCTTCCAGGTCAGAAAAGGCGCCGGAAATCATTTGTGCGCATGCGTATGGGCCTCCCCCCGACCCGGAAGTGCACTGGAAATGACCTCTTCTGGGTCGGGAGAGGCCCATACGCATGCACACAAATGATTTTCGGCACTTTTTCCGATCTGGAAGAGCGCCGCCGCACTGCGCGCCATAAGAGCGGGCGGCGGCAGCGGGCGGCGGGGGTCGTCGCGGGCCGGATTGGGAGGCCAATTGGGCCGCATCTGGCCCACGGGCCGTAGTCTGGGGACCCCCCTGGTATTACTAAATGGAAAAGAAATAAAACTCCACAAAACAGAAATAACCCTTTGAGAGTCTTTCTTTTCATCAATTATCATTTGTCAATTATTAGCACTTTAATGTCAATTTTGAGCACAATAGGAGATCTGTGTGCCTCAGCCAATCTAGTAAATTTGCAATTAGCAAAGGAAGTTGTGTCAAGAAGGCCATTTCCTTCTCCTGTTGTGTTAATAATTGTTACATAACGGTAAAGCAGGAAGTTACTGTATCCTAGTTCTCTTTCACTCTGTAGAGGGGATACCAGTTGCCTGTTTAATGTACTATTACCATGATATGAATTTCAGAGATTTATAACCTTGTTTACTACTTTTCTGTCCTACCCAATAATGGAAAAGGATTCCGTTCTTCATTGAAAGCAAAGTACTCCCTGATAGCTAGAATTTTTATTTGTTACCTTGGTAACAAACATTCCCAAGAATATTAGCTCCATACATGGCTTTCCCTCTATGAAGTGATTGTTACCAAGTTTAATAGGCACAGCAGTAAATAAGATGCATTTAGCATCATGGCCTCCATGTGAATGAACTTAATAAAGCTGGAAGGTCTCCAATAGTGAACTTTGCAAGACGTGCACAGATGCTAAGCTGCAACAGAGAAGTTCTGTCTTTGCTGACAGAACTTTAACTCAAATGGATACATATGCAGAATTCCTTTTTCATGTAACATCCATAGAAAAAGAACAATGTAATAAGCAAAGAGGAAGTTTAAGCAGGAGCTGGAAAGGAGAGGAAGACAAATTGTGAGAGAATCAGAAAGGGTTCATAAACCATAGGAATAGGACATAGAAATAAACTCAAGAGAGAGCTTTCTGGTTGGGCAGGAACTAGCAAGATCTCCCAGTAAACTTTGTTAACTTGTGCAAGATTTAAGGAGAGTCGTCATACAGGAAAGGTAGCTGTAAAATTGAGAGACTCTATGTGTTTTAACTGCGGGCAAACGGGACAAAACTGTGAACAGTCCTAACCCCACATTTGCACTTCAGCAGCTAACCAGCAATGTTTAGGGCAGAAGGGATCAAACAAAAAGAGATCCTCACAATAAAACTGTTAGTCAGTGGATTCCCGAAGTCAACTTCATTTCCTCTTTGCTCTTGGAACTTTCCAAGGAATTCAGTTTAGATGCTACCAGGAAAAAGGCCTGAATCAGGCATCCAGTGCTAAGATATAAAGAACTTTATGTAGATAGAGTTCTGAGCCTGCAAAGGTCTTTTCGTAGGATTTTGAAAAAGCAGGGAATGTTCAGCTGATTAGTTACCTACCAAAATGTTACAGGTAGGTAGCCGTGTTGGTCTGAGTCGAAGCAAAATAAAAAAAAAATCCTTCAGTAGCAGACTGGAAAGAGAAGTTGCTGAATTGGAACTCATTACCAAGCTTAAAACCATGGAGCCACCTGGGATGAAT
>NC_083286.1:5916337-6018837 GCF_963506605.1 Zootoca vivipara
CAGTATAATGTATCAATCTTTTTATTAACCTTCCTTAACTTCAATCAATACTACTAATTAAGTCAGTATGGTTGTGCTTTACAGTTCTTATACTTCCCAGCTGGTTAAAATGACCTGGACTGGAATGCTAGTGTTGTATAAGCAAAAATAAAGGATTGAGATAGTACAGAGATATTATACAGCTTCCAACAGAGTCGTGCGAACATTCACATAACAGGGAATTAGGGATGATGGCAAGTATTAAAAGTCTAGCCTTGCTTCTTCATCTTCTCAGCTAGTGGCTCATGTAGCCCAACAAACCTTTCACCAATTGTGAAATACTTTTAAAGAGAGGCCAGTTCACTGGTGGCATATTGAAATATCCCCTAGATATGTGAAACAACGCCAGCTACTAGAAATGTTATAGACATAATCCTGGACACATTGTGAAGGCAATTGCTGCACAGTGCAGATTGCCATGGCTCTAATTACCCTGGAAAAACTACACACTCTTTATCCATGTACAACCCCTTCAGCTTGTGTTTTAGTGTGACACAACAATCAGGAAACATATGCCAAGATTGCGATTGAAGATGGCTTCTTGATAGATCAGGGCACCTACTGATAACACAAACAAACAGACTAGCTGAATACAGGACTTTGACTGTTCTTTGTGACCAGCTGTACTAATAAGCAAGCTTGATGTTGTGGATCACCCCAGGGTCATTCCTCCCTTTAATGCTGCTAACCTGCTGGAGCTGTCATTTTATTGTTAGATTTTTGTTTGTAATTCTGGCCAGTTTGTTCTAAAATGCAGATGTTTTGTCAAAGAAATAAACACATGATCTAGCAGAGATTATAGAGCTTCAGTTTTTCCCTCTGGAATTGTTGGTCATGGCCTTAGTGCATGATCAAAGTTGGATATGCCTGAAATAAATCAGAACAGCAAAATAGATGGGTTTTGGAAAACAATTTGAGCAAACAGGACTATAACACTGAGTATTTAATCAAATATTAATTGATCAAAGACTTTTAAACACTTAAACACAAAAACACTTAAACAGAAAAATGTGGCCCCCACCATTCTCTTCCCAGGGTATATGGGGTGCTAGGGGAGGGGTACTACCTCTGTTGGGGGACAGTTGTGCTCCTTCTGGGGTATTCACCTTTGGCCCCCATCCTGCACTCAGCTCTCACCTATGGCTCCTAGAAACTGTCAACATGCAACAGTGGCCACACCCGGGAAACAGCTTCAACTGGCTGGGTAAAACAGGTGAGGGTAAGCCGATAGGTCTCAATCCCTAGGTGAGTTAGGGACTTATCCCACATGTGAAGATAGGCTCTGGCAGATTGAACAGATGAGATCAATCCAAAAGCTGATTGTTCACCAATGACTTATATCTGTGGAATACAGTTCATTTACATTGCAATATTGCAAACAGTATGCTTAACATCAAATGATAGGCTTGGACAACAGCCCAAATTGGAATAATTTAACAACATGGAGTTGCTGCGTCATTAAACTCTAAATGATAGACTTGGACAACAGCCTGGATTGGAAGATTGGAATGAAGTCAGGAAAAGCTGTGCTGGCAAATAGACAGTTGGAAAAAATACATATTTACAAATAAAGCTGTATTCGATGGATGAAAGGATATATGATTCCTGACATGATTGAGAATCGCATAGCCAGGGACAGAGAACTTCAAAGTATTAAGATCGGAATGTGGAAAATATGAGAAGAAGAAGAAGAAGAAGGCAGGAATGAAGATACTGGAGATATACTTCAAGAGGTCCAGACTATGAGAAGCCCGGAAAAAATTAATAATTAATAATTTGGATTGATAATTTGGTTTTTTAAATTTTAGTTTATTGTTTTTAATTGGACTATGATTATGGATATGTTAATTGGATGTTTTATTGGAAATTAATAAAAATGATTTTAAAAACAACAACAACATGGCTACAGTGCCATGGAACTGGTGTTAGCTATTTTGATAATGGAAAACAGTGCATACACACAGTATATTTAAGTTTAGGGACATTATAGGGGAAAAATATTCCTGCATATAAACAGTCTGCAATTGAAATGCAATCATAATGGGTACTTAATAAAGAGAAACAGAATCATATTCTCAAAATTATGTCGTCTCAAAGATCACAAATTATGTGTCTCTGCCTATATGTATTCAATTGTGCTTTGAACATCCGTCTAGCCATTTTTGAAGACCCCTGAAACCACCCAGTCACTATAGCATAATTTTAGAATTAGATTTTTCTTCTTTAAAAATGTAACCATTCCCCCTCCCCATTAATTTTAATGCAGTGGCACATGTCCCTTTGCTACCGGTACTCTTCTCAAATTTGGCCCAAGGTAAATTAAATGTGACACACAGGATTGATACAGCTAACTTCTGATTTAAATTCCCATTAAAGAGGAAATGTTTATATATTTCACATGAAAGAGGAAGTGTTTATATATGGTCTCATGGTCCGAATGAGTTAATGGGGATAAAATATCTCTCTCCTTTGGATATTTTAGTAGATTTTAAAGTGTTGGCATTTGGAATACTACTCAGCACTCGGGCTCTAATTATAGGAGGGAGATAGTGGGGCCCCTAATAAAATCCATCCATATTTGTTTTATGGATATAATTTAGGGTGTTCACCACCATGATGATTGTTCTGGATGTTGGTGATAAAGATAATTTTGAAAATAAACAATAGGTGGGTGTCAGGAAGGTGCCACTAGCTGCCTAGTTAAATCAGAGACGCATAGAGCTTCTTTTAGTTCCTTAATTTTAATCAACAGAAACACACAGAGACATGGAATGTATATCCTAAAAGCTCAGAGTGCTGCTCCTCCCCGTCGCCCAGCAGATACTTCCTAGCCCTCAGATGCCTCCTGTTGTCCATGATGGCTGCTAAGGAAATCCCTCTGTCTCTGTTTGGCTTTCTTCTCCAAGACATGAAGGGCACGCCTGGTTCTAGGAGAAGGTGGGAGCTCTAGCATACTCTCCAGAGACATCATATCACTTGGCTGCTGTACTGTTCCTACCGCATCTGACTCCTGTCTCTGTTCAGGGCTGGTGCACCGGCCATCTTGCTCCTGTTCTTCATCCCCCCATCATTTCCCAGCTCCTTTCTTCTTCCAGGGCGTGTCCCATCTCAAACCACCATGATCCTGGATCCATACTCCCTTCCTCTTCCCCCTCCTCATTTGCCCAATCCCTGACAGTGGGGAGTCTATTAATGAGCCCCACCAATGGAAGTCTGCACAAGGACTTCAGTGCCATGGGCTTCCCTCCTTCCACTACAGGGTTGGGAGAGATCTTGCTCTGATGAAGGAACACTTGACATGTGCATGGAACAAGGTATGTTCCTACACTGGGACATTTGCCTCTTCTTCTCATCCTGCCCCAAATCTGCTTTAGATGGTCAGGGGAACCCCCTAGAACAGGTTTAGGAAGTGCTTGGAAATTGTTCCCTGTGCATATACCCCCATATTCTGGAGGGCCACAGGCTTTTGTAAGAGAGATTATGAAGGTGGGGAAGGAACTTGACAGGAGCATGCCAGTTTATGAAATATGTACCATTTCAGTTCTTCCCAAAAACATTGATATCATGTGGACCTTGGCAGTCTGAACAAATGTTGCATTTGTGGCCTAGCCCCATGGGAACTGGTGGTGCCACTACTAAAGCTCATCCTCCATCTATATCTTCAAAGAAATATATGAGTCCTTTTGCCTGTTCAAACAAGCAAGTTTATTAGGGACTTGGTAGAGCTACACACAATATTGTTCATTTATTATAGCAGTGATTTCTGTTGAACTTCCATTCTCTCCACACACTCTGACAAGTTCATTTTGGGCAAAGTATTCCTTGTTTGTTTTTTTGGCCTCATTACAAAATCTAATGAACTCTACTTTACCATGGAAGCAATGTGCTTTCCCCATATGTTCTGATATATTTTCCACTTGGATTAAGGAAAATTAGCTCTAGGGAAAGTCAAACAAGGCTCATTTGGATGAGATCTAAACATGAAGAGAAATAATGAATGCCTCAGTTTTGCCAATTCTTGAATGTGCCAGACATCTTTTCTTTCCTCTAGCTGTCTAGATAACAATTCAGTGGCAAGATGGCAAAAGCTAACTCACTTGAGAGTGATTAGACAGGGACCTTTCCGTATGAAAAGTTAGCTGACCAGATGGCCTCCTACATTTGGACAAGTCTCTAGCCCCTTTTTTTCCAGTGCACTGATGCCCCAGTTAAGTTTATTAGGTGATGTGAACTGGTGTATTTTTCCTGGAACAAAAACAAATGAAGCCACACTAATTGAAAGCAAATTACATTCTGGTTCTTGATCGATAAATGTTTTAAGATACCCCGGAAAGGGGTAGATTTCTGTTTTCCAAAAGTATGCAGGCACTGCTACTTCTGTTCTATGATTTCGGTCCAGAGGTGGACTTAGGAAACAAGGTTCAGGAAAGGACCACGTCCAATGGTCCCAGGTTGATCACTGGGATGTGTGTTCCACATTGCGAGACAGATGGAAGGTGCCTCTCCATCTGCACCAGGCAGAGCTAATAGAATAGCTTCCACAAGGTTGCATTTGGCTGTGAATGCACATCTGATTCTGATCCCCATCTGTCAGCAGCTGTGTGTGCTGTTCCTGATGCAGGGGGAGCTGCAGGTACAGCCCAGATTGCCTGTGTTAGGTGGGTTTCATTTCAAGAAGGAACCAGTTTTGGGTGCTGATGCTGATTAGTATTGGTATCTGATTGGTTAAGAAAAATAATAATCTTGACCTGTTTCCCAGTCAAATAGCCTGGTGTTTAAAGCATTACTTCATTAGAAGAGTGAGCAAAGAACTGTGCCAAAAACAACACTACAAACATCAGGGAAATCCCAGAATTCAATCCCTCTGAGAGTTTTTCTTTGATTCCATCCCCAGTATGTTTTTTCATAGCCTTCTATGGATTTCCTGAACTGCCCCTTTTGTGGCTTATTTAAGATGAGTTGTCTTCATTTTTGGATTCTCACCCCAGCTTTTCACCTTGTCTTAAGATCTTTGTCAGTCATCTTGCCCTTGTACTTAATTCATAGCTGCCAAGTTATCCCTTTTTTACAGGGATTTTCCCTTATGCTGAATAGGCTTCCTCGCGAGAAAAGTGAAAACTTGGCAGCTATGACTTAATTTATTTCTCTTCACATCTACTTTTGTTCTTCTCTAGCTGCACATTTGAGGCCGGCTTTTCTGTTTTCCATATTTAATATTTACGAGAATGGATGAATATTTAAAAGTCTGTGGTGCCATTGGGTCCATCACTCTCACAGCTACAATGTAAAAATAAAAATAAAAAATCACCCCACTGTATTTTGTATTAGGTGCACCAGAGACATAACAAGTTGTTTGCCAGACATTTCAACTCTGCTGAACAAGCCCCTGGAAGGCAGACTGCCTTGGAAAAGCTTGTGAATATCCTGCCGATGTTTCACTAGCCAGAGCTGAGATGAAAAGCAAACCTGAAAGCTGCCAGTCTTTCTCCATATATCAAACCTAATTTGAAGCGCCAGGCAAGGACTAATACAGACCTAACATATCCAGGGCATTCTTGTCCATTTTAAAGGGCATCTCACCTCTCTTCAAATACTTCCTTTCTAAATCTAAGTTTAGGGTGTTTTCGTTATTAGATTTATTTCCCAACCTTCACCTAAGGGTCCAACAGTGGATACAGCAAAATTAAATACAGCATTAACAACAGTTTAAAACAGATTTAAACATCTCCAGCAAGGTGCTGGGAATTTTGCTAAACTAATGTTTTTCAGATTTGTCAACATCCCTCAGGCTGGCTTTTTAAATTAGGATTCTAAAGGTCCAGATTCTGACAAATATGCCTCGGATATATTCCATCTTCATTGCTTGCTTGTTCACACGCTGGAGACAGGTACAAGCTATCACTACATGTACATTCAGTGTTTGGGGCCCAAACCTATGGAATTCTCTTTTGATGGAACTTAGACTGGTACCCACCTTGCCAAACTTCAGGTGCATGGCATTATGCACACAGCTTAGAAATACTAATGATAAGGCTAATGATTGCCTTAAAAAAAGAGGTCCAAATGTTTGTGTGAAACAGTGTACACTTGTTTATGTGTGAGCATAGACTCTACTCGTTGAACATTGTAAATAACTGTAGAAGTGAACAGTTCAACTATCTGTGTACACAAACTGTACTCTGGTTTAATGTATATGTGTGAACAGCTATTATATGTACTCTCTCCCAGCAAAGAACTTTTCACTCTGCCTCCCTAACTGTTCACCAACATACCCTGTTTCCCCAAAAATAAGCCATACCCCGAAAATAAGCCATAGTGATAGGCGCAGTTCTGGAGGGCGCCAAGGAAGAGGCAAGGCTGGAAGCATAATAAAAATAAGACATCCCCTGAAAATAAGCCATAGTGTGTCTTCTTGAGGAAAAATAAATATAAGACAGTGTCTTATTTTCGGGGAAACACGGTACTATGGAGTTGGGGCCTAGAGGGGGAAAATAAGGCTTTTTGGCCTCATGGTTCCTTGATTGTTGATGTACTCTTGCATACTCAAGAGATTCAACATCTAAACTTGACAGAGATTTGTAATACACATTCCCAATTTCCTACAGTTCTGCGTGCACTAAAACTCTAATCTCTGTTTGGGCTATTGTGGGGTTACCATAATAAAAGATGGGCTTGAACTCATAAAGAAAATGAGAAAGAGAGACTGGCTCATCAAGGGTAGATTGTCCCCCACCAAGTACAAGTTTAATTCCCACTGGCTTCAAAAGCTTTTGCTCCATGAGTCTTACTTGTATCCTGTGGTGGGATAATAGACAGGCTTTTCTAAACTCTTGTAGATCTAATTTGCACTTGGAATGAAATATCCTGCTTTCCAGACAGAATTGGTGTTGCTGTATGTTTGACTTCTTGATGGAACAAATAATAAGTATGACTCCTCATAAATGTCACCGCTAGTATCTATTCCCAGTCAGCTATCAAATCCACTAGAATATTTCACCCTTTAACAATTGGCTGGAATTTTAAATGCAGTTAATTTAAATGATGGGTAGGCAAGCACACTTATCTCCAAATGTTTTGATGCTTTTTTTAAGCAAAGAAATTCTATTGGGGTGGGTGGGTGTCTCTGTATTATATTCACTACATAAAGCTTGCTTGAAACAGCAGCCCAATGTTGCCATCTCCATACTTCTGTGACTCATATAGCATAACATATAACTCCTAGATTGGCTAGAAATACTTGAAGAGGACAGGACTATAACCTACAGGTGAAACTCGGAAAATTAGAATATCGTCGAAAAGTGCATTTATTTCAGTAATGCAACTTAAAAGGTGAAACCAATATATGAGATAGATGCATGACATGCAAAGCAAGATATGTCAAGCCTTTATTTGTTGTAATTGTAATTATTTGTCGTTAGGCGGGTCAATTATACGGTAAATGGAATGTAATTAATGAAATGTAATAGCGATGTTTATTTTTGTATTTTTGTAATTATTTGTTTTATTACTGTAGAATTTCCAAAAGAAAGCATTTTTAAAAATTAAAAGAAAAATAAAGAATAGTAAGTTGCATTACTGAAATAAATGCACTTTTTGACGATATTCTAATTTTCCGAGTTTCACCTGTATTGTTAGAAATGATAAACAGATTTTGGCTTACTTTTGATGGTAAGAGCTGTTTGACAGTGGAACCGACTGCCTTGGATAGTGGGGGGGGGGTTTCTCCTTTTCTGAAAGGGTTTAAACAGGTGCTGAATGATTATCTTGGCTGTGAGACCTGGACGACCTGCTCCCTGCCTTGCAGGCCTTTTTCCACCCGGCTTGGGAGGGAGGCAACATGATTGGCTCCAGCTACAGAAGCTGAGGGCTGCTAAGCAGACTATTGGGCTGGAGTATTGTTTATGGAGGGTTGCTGGGAAGTTTGTTGCTGTTATTGATAATATTTTGTATCATGATTTTAGATTTTACTATTTATGTGGAAATTGTTCCATTTGGTTGTGTACTTTTTGGTGTTTTATTTATCATATGACTACTTTCGTTACATTTGTAATTGTGCTTTTTTTCCCTTTCATTTTTTAAGCTGCCTTGAGCATGGTTTGAATTATGAAAATGCGACATGCAAATAAAATTATGTGTGTACATGTGTTTGTATGTATATTTCAGGGATACTGTAATTGCATCCTTCATTGAGCAGGGGGTTGGACTAGATGAATTCAAAGATCCCCAAATTGAAATCAAGCATTTGCCAATGGTTTCACAGGAACCCTTTGCATTACGGTATGCAAACACGCTTCATTACTATTTGTTTAGCTTTGGGGGCCTCCAGGCCCCAGCACTTCATTGGGGCACTCTTGGTCCTGGTGGGATCAAGATCGTTGCGGGGGGGAGGCTCCATGCAGCCTTTTCGCTTGTTGTTTTGGGCTCCCTGGACTCCCCATTGATTGTGGTGGTGGCAGTGATGGTGGCACAGGGACCAGCCAAGCAGCTCGGTTGGTGCTGGCAGTTCCTAGGAGTTCGGTGCAGCCGTGGCGCTTCCCATCTTGCCTTGTCGGAAGTCCAGTAATTGCTATTCATCACCTGGTATACTAAGCAGGCACTGGAGGAAACATTTTCTTCCAGCTAACATAGGAACAGCAATTCAGGAGAAGCCTCCAAATTGAGTCTGAAGGTTGCGTGTTTAGATCTTTAAACCTCTTCCTTAAGTAAATTCGAACAAGACTCAATTTTTTTGTTTGGTTTTTGGCAGAATTTAGGCCACAACTTTATTGATTACATCAGGTGAGTGGTTGCATATACTCTGGTTGGACTAGCTCCCTGCACCGTTGCAGGTAGCGCTGACCCAGGGAACTACCATAGGTCAGCCTAGGGTGAACACCTGGAATGGCGGAAAGCCGGAGACATGCTATGTCCACCACCCAGATGTCCCCCTGAACTCAGGCACGGGCACAACCCCTCTCAGGGTTGACCAAACCATTGAGTCCCTGGATTCCATTAACAGAATACCCCTTCACATAGGGGTGGCAAGAGCATTCCCCCATCCCTATCACCTGAACCAGAGCCTATCCGCAACCTTACAAGTTGTGACGATTTGCTATGTGGCAGGTGAAACCCAAATGGCACCAGTCAATCAGCCAAGTGGGGAAAATTCCTGCCGTGCCCCTGTCCCAACGACGGACGACACATGGCGGCATAGCAAGGTCAAGCGCACACGCCCTAAATATAGGGAGAGGTGGGCAGGTGTTCCGATGCACTGACCAAGAGAGAAAGCTCAGGGTCACGTGCATTGGCATATATGATCCCTTGATCCAATTGGCTAGTGTCCCATTGGTCAGATTAAACTCAGCATCTAGGGACCTACCTATAGGGTGTTGTGGCTATCCAATCATACCCACCTACAACACAAGGGTTTGGTTGCCAGGTCTCACTGCAAGACGTGCCCTCTCTGAGGGAGGACGTGATATGTCTGAAAATGCCCTCAGTTGTTTACTGGCTTTGTATGCCCATGTGACATGCACATTCTGTCATACAATAGTTAAGTTGTTTGCCTGGATGGCTATAATTAAAGCTATGTAAGTATTTCTTTTATGATGCTACTGTTTATAAAGGTTTGTTGAAGCTGTTAAAGTTTTGACATATGCATGTTCTTCTGTAGTAAATTCTGTTATGGCTTTTTCTTTTTAATGTGGCTTCTTCAATTTTGGAAATAGCATGAATAGAACATAAAAGAGCCTGAGTTTGTTGTATGCTTGTTTATGTGCGCCCATAAAACTCAATAATGCATTTGTTTATGAAAATGGAATTTGGAGGACAATTAGCCCATAATGTGTACATAAAGAAAAATATGTTCAAGACTTTGAGGTTACAACAGCTGCTGTGTATTTCCAATAACCTTGGTTGTAACCAGTTTGAAAGTTACTGTTTTGCTGATACATTATACTGATGTAAATATATATTGTATAGCACATAGTGTAAATAACTCATTTTCACCAAGGTCACTGCATGTATTGTATCTAGGAGCACTTTTTCAGAGATCGACTCAAATATAGCACACCTTGTACTGGTTGCAGAATGCAACTCTCTCACATACAAACACTGGCACAACCACCACTCATTTAAGTTGGGTATTCACAGGCCCAATGAATGGTTTGGAAACATCAGGTGCTGTAGCATTACTGAAATCAAGTTGGTGTGAAACCATTCACAATCTGGACTAGAGGATCTGGTTATTTGTTGTTTAGTCGTTTAGTCGTGTCCGACTCTTTGTGACCCCATGGACCATAGCAGAAGATAATGCTTCTTAAAAATGGAACATCTACAGTGGTAGTAACTGGGCTGCATTTGACCACAAAGGGACTATTGAACCCCACTTGAACAGGGAATTCATGTTTCTGTCTACTAAGGGAATCAATCTTACAATGAAGGACGCTTGTTTGTACAGAGAGTGTTTGCTCTCATGCAGAAAGCCTTCTCTGTGGGGTGTTAACAAAATACTCTTGCATGGAGCCTCGCCATGTTGTCTGTAGCCGTTGGCTGATCACCTGGCCACCGCGGAGCATTACAGGTTCCCATTGGACCCGTTTTGAATTCCAGCCAGTCTGTGGTGACCTGGGGGGCGGGTCCTTGGGAGTGGACCTGGAGACTGCAGTCTTCATTCTGGTCTGCTCCCCAGGCATAAAAGCCGGCCAGTCTGCATTCTACACCTCAGTCAAAAGTTGAGTCCTTCAAGGATTGTTACCTGACAATTCTGCTCATTGGCTTCAACCAGCATGTGTCTTCACATGGGTTTAGGTATGGTATTGTCTTAGATGCTGCTCAGATGTCTACTTGTCATCCCAACAATGTTCACAAGTGCAGAACCCTTCCTTGCTATTGCAGGCTACAGCTGGCACAGAATGATTTCCAATAAGGTACTTTGCCCAGTTTTCTCCCTAAGGCCATTTTGTGAACCTGCTAATGCTTTTCCTTCTCTGTACCACTCAGTTTGAACAGTTTGGCTGACCATTGATCTTTTCGTTGGAACGAGCCCTGGCTGTTCACAGCCAGAGGTCATCTTCCTGCCAAATTCTAAATGAGGTTGTCTCTTGTTTTCCCTGGACTCCTGGACATTCTTTACCAGCCACGCTCCCATGCTCACACAGCTTATTTTTTAAAGTTTGTCATGATTTTAAAATCTAATTATATTTTCCTTGTTTCACATTGGTTTTTTATCCCCTTCACTGGTCTGATTGATTTCTTCAAAATTCTAATTCCCCATGTTCTGTGTCTGCCAACTATATTGTTTAGGACCCTTCCGCATTTTAGCTTGTCATGGTGGAATTCTTCAATAATCCATTCAGGTTCTTCTCATTTTATATTTCATTTGGAAACCAACTGTGCTTTACATGTTTGGAGCAACTGAAAGGCCAAGACCACATAGAAGGATAAGATTTTCCTTTTGTACACTAATTAGTTGTCTATGCAGTACCAAAAACAAAAAACAAAAAACCCCATGGTATGTTAGGTTAAACTCTTGCCTGGGGACTTTATAGTCTTTACAGTTTCAAGAGAAGAGGTTATTGTATTTCATACCCTCCAACATTTCTCCAATGAAAATAGGGATGTCCCATCCCATAATTATAATTTTACTATTTATACCCCACACATCTTACTGGCTTGCTCCAGCCATTCTAGGCAGCTTCCAACATATATAAAAACATAATAAAACATTAAACATTTAAAAAACCTTCCCTATACAGCATTGCCTTCAGACGGCTCAGGGGTCAGATAGCTCCATACCCTCCAACAATTCTCCAATGAAACTAGGGGTATCCTAAGGAAAAACAGGACATCCTGGGATCAAATCAGAAACCAGTACAGCTTCTCTAAATCAGGGACTTCCCTGGAAAATAGGGACACTTGAGGGTCTGGTATTTGAGATACTACGGTATCTAATAACCGTACAGTAATGTAAATGGCCGCATAACCCCACTCTTATTGGTTCCTGAAATATTTCTCTCAGCTTATTTTTTCATTTTCTCAGACCCTATGAACAGCAGCAGAAGCCTTGCTGGTGCTGCGACTGGTAGTTGCCCAGTTGACTGACCCATAGCAGGGCCTTCTCAGTGGGGGTTTCACATTTGTGGAATGTCCCTCCTGCATCTGTTTCCCGCATTATTAGCATTCAGGGAATTTTAAAACATCCCTGTTCACTCAGGCACTTCATATCTGAAATACACTGTTCATGGTAGCGCTGAAATCACTGGTTGAGCATGTCATTACTTTAAACTCTTTTAAAGAATGCTTTTAATTATATTTTAACCTGCCTCTCCAGTATATATAAAGGATGGGAGATCCAACAAAAAGTGGTTGCAGAGCGAGCCATGGGCCTATGTTTAGAAAATATTTGCTTTCTACAAAATAAAGGATCCAAATCACTTACCCAAAGGATTTCATTTGATCGTTTTGCCTTTGCTGTCTACCACTAAAGGTAAAGGTAAAGGGACCCCTGACCATTAGGTCCAGTCGTGACCGACTCTGGGGTTGCGCGCTCATCTTGCATTAACAGAGAACTAGCTCGGAAATAGTTTGACCCATATTTTGCCTCCATAATCAATGCACATTTAAAGGTAAAGGGGCCCCTGACCATTAGGTCCAGTCGGGTCCGACTCTGGGGTTGCGGTGCTCATCTCGCTCTGTAGGCCAAGGGAGCCGGCGTTTGTCCGCAGACAGCTTCCAGGTCATGTGGCCAGCATGACAAAGCCACTTCTGGCAAACCAGAGCAGCACATGGAAACGCCGTTTACCTTCCCGCTGTAGCGGTTCCTATTTATCTACTTGCATTTTGACGTCCTTTCGAAGCTGGGACCAAGCAACGGGAGCTCACCCCGTCACAGGGATTCGAACCGCCAACCTTCTGATCAGCAAGCCCTAGGCTCTGTGGTTTAACCACAGCGCCACCTGGGTCCCTTGTCGCCACCTGGGTCTACCACTAAATACATTTTAATCTCCTGGTCACAAAAAATGACTACTTCTCCCATATCATGTTATTTTTGAGAGTAGTTTTGCATCTTTAGTCACTCAGTCACTGCCTGCCTGATTCTCTGCTCTTGCTTTTTGATACATTCACTTGCACAAAAACATCATCCTTCGGGGATGAATAGATGCTTCTTGGTACCACCAAAGAATGACATCTCACACTCTTAAAGCATACTGCCTCAGGACTTCTTTTTCTTTCTTTTTTCAAAAAAAAAAGAAACAGCTCCTGTCTAGGATTGAATTTGTCTAGATTTTTTTTAGGTTTGTTTTGTTCTTCTGCTAGTTTCCACTTTGTGTACTGCAAAGGCTCTGGACTCTGCCTTCAAGGTGCCTGCAGAATTGTTCTTTGCTTGAAAGGCTGCAGATTCACAGAACGCTTCAATCATCACCAGCTCAGTGAAGTTTCCAGCCACTTATCAGTAGGATCACAGCTTTAGCTTTGCAAAAGAAAGGATGAAGAGGAAAGAAGAAGAAGCTTCTTTTCTTGGCATCATGCCACAGCTTCTTTGTGTTCTTTCTTCTTATGCAAACATACCTAGACTATTCCTTTATGACAAGCCCAATGTTTCTGAAAATATCATGATGCAACTTTCATCGGAAAGTTGTGTCTTAGGATTTGAAAACGTGCAAAAATAAATGAGAGGAAGTTTGACGTCTAGGTGTGATCCGAAAGTGTCTGGCAAATTTGTAGCCCCATTTACAGGGGTGAGTTTTAGAGACTGTTTCAGCGTGCGTGGAGTCTTCAAATATTTCAGTTGTTGTTACTTTTGCAGAAGAACAATCATCTTTTTTCCACTAAAAAAAATCTTTCCAAACAGATAACAAAGGATATCCCCTCACCTGTAGCTTCCTGGTAGCTGGCATTTCCTTTCAGGATACCCCGGATGTAGCATCGCTCGGGGGGGGGGGTGCATTCTGGAGTGGGGAAACTGGCTGCCACAGTATAATAGTATATATAGTATAGTAATATAACAACATGCGAGACAGTGATCCAAGGTAATCATACTGTTTCGGTTTGGTCTTCTTCAGTTTTTTAACTACAAAAAATAAATCAAATAAATATCATTAATTATGTCATACATCATATCAAGGCCAATGGCCAGTATGAACAGAAGTCTATACAGTCCATAATATTTTAACATTGAAAAAATACAGGAAAAATGCAAAAATAAAACACAAAAACCGAAACAGTATGATTACCTTGGATCACTGTCTCGCATGTTGTTATATTTTGCAAAGATAAAAACAGATATATTTCGCCCGTGGAATTGGTCGACATGTTGCCTCCTTTTTGACAGTACTGTATAATAGTAGCCACCTGCAATGTTGAGGAGTCCAGTCCATGTTTTACATTTGTTAGGGTTCCCCAGAGTCTGGTGTAGTTCTATTCCAGTCTTGCAAAACAGATCTAAAGCCTCTACTTTGGAGCATTTGGGGTTTTCTCATGCCTAATACTTTGGTCACCATCCTCTGTCCAAAGAGTACATCTTACACCAGTGATGGCCAACCTTTTGAGCTTGGTGTGTCAAAATTCGCCAAAAAACCGAGCATAACTCGGGTGCTGTGTCACTTCAAGAGAAAAAAACCAAAAATTTGTGATATTTATAGTTTAAATAACAAAAATATATAATTGTAATATGTAACTGTATTTAATAAACCAAAAACTAATTCTTTAACCAAACCAAACCAAAAACCCCTTATTTATCACAAAGTGCCCAGAGTTGTTGAGCTTTTTTGGGGGAGCTGCTGACCAAAGTTTTGGAGGTTTTTTGGGGTGCAAAAGTTGCTTTGCTTTTGGGGGGGTCCCCCAAAGCTGCTGTGCTTTTGGGGGGGGGAAGAGAACAGAAATAAATGTTGAATAATACCTTCGCTGGAACTAATATGCAGCACTGACATAGTCTGCCAAAGCACCCAAAAAAACAGCACAGAACGGGTTAAAAATGAACGCTGTTACACCTAATCATAGTCTGCCAAAGCGCCAGAAAAAAGCAGCACAGAAAGGGTTAAAACCAATCTCTGGCTACCAGCAACAACAACAACAAAAAAGGATCCGGGTTTTAACAGTGGAGAAAAGCTGCAGCGGAGACAAGCTGTAGGAGGAGCAGCAGAACAAATGGGGGGGGGCAACAACAATGGGGCACATGCCAGCAGTGAGGGCTCTGCGTGTCATGTCTGACACGCGTGTCATAGGTTCGCCATCACTGTCTTACACTATCCTTAAATAGGGTCAAAATAGCTGCTGACTCCTCTGCTGCCCCGACAGAAAACCTCCGCTGGCATTTGGAAAACTAGGCCTTTCCTCTCTTGTCCTTTGTATTAAGCACATCAGTTGGGGAAAGACGGGAAGGAGAAAACGATAGGATCACCCATGTTCCCTCTTGCTGTGTCTAGAGAATCCTCACTAATGTTGCTGCAGTGTGGGGACTTTGGTTGAAAGTACTGGTGTGCTGAAATCTGTTATCTAACTCATGGGAGGAATTTATTTCTCTGCCTTGTCCTCAGAATTTCTTAAGAATTTCAGTCAGGGTGGTGTTTTGTACTGTTGTGAAGTAAGCAACGGTGATGATTGGCTTTGTTTTTTTCAGTTAACATTTTCTCCAGCACTCTGCACAGCTCCTCAGATGCCTACACTTCCTGATCTGAAAAAATCCCATGGGAGGAGTTACAAACACAAAAATAACACAGCACAGGAAAAAATGGCAGCATTGATACAGAATACAAATATAGCCATGGTGTACCTGGAGGGAAAATAAAAAGGATCAAACTAAATATATCTAGTAATGCCAACCATGTATTCTGAACATAGCTGTCAAGTTTTCCCTTTTCTCGCGAGGAAGCCTATTCAGCATAAGGGAATTTCCCTTAAAAAGGGAGAACTTGACAGCTATGATTCCGAAACACTATTTGCACTGATGAATAGTTGTCTGGTTTGCTATTAAAAGTTATGAAGCCAAAAAAGGGTGTGTTTTTCAGGAGAAGCATCATTTAAATTGCTTATATTTTGCTAGAAAATGACAAATTAACACTATTCCATTGCTTGATATCTGTAGTGGCTCCCTGTTTGCAGAATGCTCTCCTCAGGGAGGTTTGGCCCGTGTCTTCATTTTATATTTTTAGGCACCAGGCAAAAAAGTTCCCCTTCAACCAGGCCTTGGGCTGATTAATATTCTACAGCCTTTTAAATGTGCCTGGGGGAAGGGGATTATTGTTTTGCTGTTTTGCTTAACTTATTGACTTGTTTTTATTCTGTCAACCACCCTGAGATCTTATAATTAAGGATTATATATATATATATATATATATATATATATATATATAACATAAATATTCACCTTTTTCCGTGGATGTCCTTAATTGTATATAAACAAATTGTTTTGGGTTTCTGGAAATTTGAATTCTGGAAGCCATCAAGGGAATACTTAATGTTTGTGGAAGTTCAAGCTGTGTGTTGGGTGATACATTGGAGCAAAGCAGATCCTATTTGTTAAAACTACTAAAACTCTTAATCCTGAAACATCTTTAAAATGCTGCAGCTCCCATTTCAAAGGAGGAATTGCTAATTTCAGATTGTTACATATCAAAATTATATTGTTAGTGTACAGACTGATCAAATGAGTTTGACCTCTTGATCTGCTTCCTTGTATTGCCAGGTTTTCCCTCAGCTTGTTTGCTAAAAATTCAAAAACTAATATACTGTAAAAGGTAATGGAGACAATGAACAGCATTGTTTTGTTCCCATATTTAAATTAATGACACATGTATCTATATTACTGAATCATACATGTGCTGGTCATGGTGCATGATTTTTTTAAAATATTGGTGAGAATTTAGTGCCAAAATAAAGATAAGGTTGAATTTAATAACAATTGTGCTATCAAAAGCTTTCTATAAGCCAAGTACCAGTTATGCTAAAGAAAGAAAGAAAGAAAGAAAGAAAGAAAGAAAGAAAGAAAGAAAGAAAGAAAGAAAGAAAGAAGGAAGGAAGGAAGGACAAAATTTTGGTATAGTACTAGTTGAAAGGGAAGGGTTTGGGGAACACCGGGCAAGTTTGTTGGTGACTTCCAGATATCACATTGCCTACAAATATTCGCTGAACTTTAAAAAGTGCAATTTGGCTTATTTTCTAAGCCGAGTCTAGAGTGAACAGGTGGGAGCTCACCCACTTCTAGTTATTAGAATTGTTATATCTAAGGAGTAGTTATATACGGTGGCTTAATTCCAGATAAACACAAAGTGGAAGCCAATATTTACAATGAAACTTTTGTTTATCCTTGTAAAGCAACAGCATCTCATTAAAAGCAGCTTGGCATGCCATGCAAGGCAGCTGCTGCTCAGCCAAAGAAAGCAAAATCTCCCACATGCACAGCCTATTGCACATGTGTAAAGTCTCTCTGAATTGGGGCCAGTGATTTCAGTCTCATTGAAAAGCTGCCAACAACCCACTCCTTGAAAATTGTTTTAATTTCGTATAGGAAGCGACAGACATTTGGAACTGCCTAGCGCCCCTCCGTCCACTTTGGCAAAGGGCAAGAGCTCCGTGATAGAGCATCTGCTTTCCATGCAAATGGTCCCAGGTTCAATCCACAGCATCTCCAGGTAAGGCTGGAAAAGACTGCCTCCATCTGAAATCTTGGAGAGCCACTGTAGAAAATACTGAGCTAGCTAGACCAATGGAGCCTGACTCAGTATGAATCCTTGTGCTATTGGGATGTCTTAGTTGGATATTGTACAACAGCAGCAGCAAATAATTCCAAGCAGAAAAATAATGACTACGGTAGTTTCTCTTTCGCCCATCTCCTGTGCCCTCCCTACTCCGGTGACCCAAACACCCTCCTCCTTTACATCAGTGGTATGTTAGCGGTGTGGGAATAGCAGTGGCAGAGATGATAGAAGTGGCGAGATTATTTTTTGCTTCCTCACTATACCCTTCCTCCCCCCCTTCCATAATGGGGACTTGTACACTAGCCATACTTGTTATTTCAGCAGGTACCCCCTCCCCCCCTTTACCATGTGCACAAGCATTATTGTTTTTAAAGGGGGGAATGTTGCTCATGTTAGCAAGTCCTGTGCAACTATAGCTATTTGATTTTGCGTGACGAGGATGCCCGAAATCCCCCCAAATAACTCACACCAGGACACTTAATTTTGGTTTGGGTTTTTGGCATTATTTTGGTCACAACTTTATTTAATTACAATTATTTAGTTGAGTGTTGGCTTAGGCTTTTGGTTAAACCATCTGTCCCCCGCTTTGGGACAGGACCAATTTCCATCTGCCCGTAGGGGCAGGACCATTTCCATCTGACCACTTGGGTGAGGACCATCACCATCTGTCCAATTTGGACAGGACCAGCTCCGACTTCCCCACGCGTAAAGGGAAGTCAAGTAAACACCCAATGGGAGAGGAGGTAGCTGTGCCCAGACATTCCCCCCTCTTGTCCATGAGTGTTCCCCAAGGCTCAGTCTCTGTAAAGAGGCCCCCCAGCCCCGCCATTTGCCGGGGATATAAGGACAAGAGACAAAGCCCCAGGATTCCTTTAACGGAATACTTCTATATGGAGCAATGTTAAGAATAGGGTCGGCATGTACAGTGTTTCTCACATTTTAAGTCATGTCTTATATTTATTTTTACTCCAAAAAACCCCGCCATGGCTTATTTTCAGGGGATGTCTTATTTTTTTGTTAAGCTTTTTAATTTTTTACCGGTATTAAGCTTTCAGAGAGTTTTGCTGGGTCGAGCTCGGTGCGGCGCGCGCTGCTGCCCTTGCCGGCTCCCGCTGGGTCGGGGCTCTCCCTCTCTGAGATAACTACCGTACGAGCTCTTCTCCTCCTCACCCCCCAGTCGTGACACGGCCGCCGCGCAGGCTTCCTTACCCGGGTTGCTGTGCAGCGGCGAGGGCGGCGTGGCGACGGGCGACGAGGGGGCCGGGGAAGGCTGAAGCAAAGGCGACGGCGGAGGCAGCGGCAGCGGCGGGTCTTTGGGGCCGCCAGCGCCCGGCGAAGGTGCAGCGGAAGGCGGCAGCATGAGGTAGCGATGCGGAGGGGGTAGGCAGCGCACGCAGAACGAGTGGAGGCACGGCAGCAACAGGTTGAGCCGCGACTCTCCGTTGGCCCGGTCCGCGGGGCCTTGCTGGCTTTCAGCCTCGTTTTCCCCACCCATGGCGACAGGACTGGCCGCGGTGGGCCCTGCTCCCGCCATAGGCTCGTCCATTGTTCGGCGGCGGCGGCCATTTCAGGCGCGAAACGCCTCTCACCCAATGGCCGCTTCTGCTCTCACCCTCCCCCCGGCCTGCTCACGAGCGGAGCCCCGCCCCTTCACGGCCGCCGGGAGCAAGCGACGTCGGTTGCTCGTCGGTGTGATTGGCAGGCTGTTCTGGGCTTGGTCGAATTCGGGGTGGGGGATTCATTCAAGAAAGAGCCGGCAAAGACAGCTGCATGCGCTGTGCCGAGCCCCAACTCAGCGGGAGCCGGCAAGGACAGTAGTGCGCACCGCGCAGAGTCCCGACTGAGCGGGACCCGGGAGAAACAGCAGCGCTCGGCGAGGCGCACGCTGCAAAAGCGCCTTGCAGACCTGCTCCCACCACTGCTCCCACTCAGCATGTCTTATTTTGGGGGGATGCCTTATATTTTATTGCCTCCAGAAAAATGTGCCATGTCTTATTTTATAGGGACGTCTTAAAATGTGAGAAACACGGTAGATGCCACACCCCTCCTCCAACCAAATTCATTAACCAAAAGCCTAACCGCCAACCTAACAAGTTGTGACGATTTGCTTAGCAGTAGGCAAAAACCAAATGGCAAAGCCAATCAGCCAAATGGCAAAATTCCTAGTGGGCCCCTGAATACAGGCAACCCCTAGAAAGGCAAAGCAATGTCAGGCTAACACCTTAAAACAAGCGGCGGGTGGGAGGGAGATTCAAAACCAGCACGAGTGACCAAATTCAAAAGATGCCAGGAATAAATAGGAACCCCATTAGCCAATCAGAATTATTCATTCATGCACGCCCCCTAAGCACACTATCTTGCAGATCCCCAGCACCCACCCCAAACCAGGAGGATTTCTACATCCCGTCCGCAAACCGCATTATCTTTAATTAGATAATGCGCTTTTTTTGTGTGGAACAGCAATGCCTAACTGTTATTAAGAGGCCTAATGCAGAAGCAACTGTGACCAGGTTGAGTCAAGTGTTCATGGGTTTTATTTCCTAATCAAAGCTCATCGTCTGAACAAGGTAGACCATTTTTTGGTCCTAATGTAGAGAATTCATGTGAAGAGACCAGATATTTTTCATATGGTTTCACACTAGACAGTTTGTGTCAGGAATGTGGCCCCCCAGAGCACAGGGGAAGAGTTAGACTCGGAGATCGAACTAAGTGAATGAGGGACCAACTCTGCAAATGAAAGCTGGTTGACAGAGTCAAGAAAGGGCAGTTCAACACACACACCCCTTCCCGGGGAAGACTCTCTTAGCTCTCAAGGAGAGAAAGAGTTGGAAGGCAGAACCTTACTAGGCAATCAGCAGATAAGCAGAGGTCTGAGCTTGTGTTGAGTGGAAGTGGGGAGGGGGCAGGCCAGCCGCTCAGTTGCCATTCTAGGCATCTGGATAAGATCAGATGGCAACGGAAGGGCAAGAGGGGAAAGGCAGGAGTTTGGCATCCTTCTTGCTGTGGGAGGGGCAAAGATTCAGACTGACCAACTATTGTAAATGTAAGCAGACGAGAAGCCGTGCTCTGGATGTGGCTTTTCATAAATAAATGTACATAAAACTGCTGGAGAGTCGTTACTTCTTATCAGGGCTTGTTTGCCTGCCAGAGATCATTACAGTTTGCCAGCTTTAGAGGTGTGAAGTCCCTATGGGTGGATCTGCACACAGGAAAAAAGCCGCTATAAATAAGTCAGAAATTAAATTGTTATAACAAAAGAAAAAATGCTATGTAAAAATCATATTAATTTTTTTTTAAATCTCTGGCACCGTCTGGTCTTGCATGTTTATAACGAATTCAAAATGTTGTTTTTTGACTAACGTAGCTGAGTCCTATGTACACCGAGCTCTATATCCTTGGTTTATCTATTCTAAATTCACAGCTGGCCCTAAGTAAAAAGCAATGGCCCAAACATTTAAAGAAGCTGCCCAGCATGGTCTGAAAAAGCAGGGGCCCACTAGAGGGTCTGGTAGGCCCTCCCACCACTGATGCTTGCCTCCATGGTACCAAATGGACCGCTTCAATTACTTTTCTAGTGATTAGAGAGAGGATTGGTGGGGAACAGGTGCCTCTGCACCTCCAGTGTAGGATCATTCCTGCCATTACATTAACGCCTGTTGTCAGCAAGTTGAAATAACTGCTCACTGCTCATCAGCAGCAAATTGTCCTCTCAGCAGCTTCATAATTCATCACTACCATGTGTTGCCCCCCGTCACCATTCCTCATGTCCATTGGGTTGCCTAGGAAGCCTTCTATACAGCCCCACTGATCAGGAGCATAGCTGCCAAGTTCTCCCCTTTTTTAAGGGAAATTCCCTTATGCTGAATAGGCTTCCTTGCGAGAAAAGGGAAAACTTGGCAGCTATGATCAGGAGGCTCCTTTTGTATATCACTTGCCAATTGTGTAAAACAATTCTGGCATCACGTTTATTTTCTCTTACACCCACAAATTGCTTTTTCTAAGGAACCAGGTAATCATTTGCCTGGTGGGTTTAAAGGGGAGGGGAATGTTGTATAGGATATTACATGTTGAAAATAGGAATTAGGTGGGGTTTTTTTAATAGTCACAGTCCCCCTGCCCCATGATAACATATATTTGTCAGCAAATTACACTTTTGCCCTTTCTTTCTAGTGAGAGAGGAAGACTTCGTTTTCATGGCAGTTGAAGCATTTTGGTGGAGGCCATTCATATGGCATATCCAAACTCTTCCCGTTAACTATCTGGTGAAACATCTTTGGCATTGTGTGTTTAAATTTTCTGCCAATGCAGTGGTAATAACTGAAATTATAATCAGCTCTTAGGTCCTTTCAGCTTTTTACAAAAACAAAAATGAGCTGGCTTCAACATAGCAACAAAAAAATAGAGCCTTTTATAACTAGGCTGAAATGGGCCATATATTTGTTGAAAGAAAGAAAAATCTTGCTACCAGGATCATACCAACTTAGCCCAGTGAAAAGAGCCAACTCATCTCACTTTGTGTTTTGACTGATACTACCCAAAGTTTTGTGGGTGGCGCTGTGGGTTAAACCACAGAGCCTAGGGCTTGCCAATCAGAAGGTCAGTGGTTCGAATCCCCGCAACGGGGTGAGCTCCCATTGCTCGGTCCCAGCTCCTGCCAACCTAGCAGTTCGAAAGCACATCAAAGTGCAAGTAGATAAATAGGTACCGCTCCAAGCGGGAAGGTAAACGGTGTTTCCGTGTGCTGCTCTGGTTCGCCAGAAGCGGCTTTGTCATGCTGGCCACATGACCTGGAAGCTGTAAGCCGGCTCCCTTGGCCAATAACGCAAGATGAGCGCCGCAACCCCAGAGTCGGTCACGACTGGACCTAATGGTCAGGGGTCCCTTTACCTTACTCAAAGTTTTCAGCCAAACCCTGTTTCTTGATACTGGAGCCAGAGCATATGCTGCCTATCAGCAAAGCCTTAATGATTCCAGAAGCAAAGATGCCAAGCAATGCACATAATTCATTCTTATTGTTGTGTCTGCCTTACTCTGTTCTTTTGGCTTTTTGCACAAAGGGATATGCCAGAGACCCTGGTGGTGTCTAAGTCACGTTAATACCACTTCTAAATGGGATTATTCAGGGCTACTCATTTCCATCTGATCATCCTTCATTTGCTCTGAAAGAAGCATCTTATTATCTCCAGTCCACTTCAGAACCACCGCTTGCATCCAAAGGTGTTACTCTGCTTTCATTAGTGAGATGGGGTGATTATTATTGGTGATTCTACTTGCAGTCCTTGGCACTATCTCTCTCAACCTTCTAAGCAAGATTTTGGGGGGTGGGGGTGGCAAGAGGAGTTACAGAGAGAAAGGTGAAGCTTATGTACTAATGGAAGCCTCTACTGACTCAAAGAACCTTCTGTCACAGAATGACACCATTGAATACAACCCTAAGTAATGAAAGAAATACTTGTGCCACACATCATGACTCAACAGAAGTCATGTGTGGCCACATCACACACTAGGGACTGTATCTGTCTCTGGGGTTCAACTGCGGCATAATACTATACTGTGTTTTCCAAAATCCCTTGTAAGTCAGCATTCCCTATCATTCCCTATAGCAGTGAATTTGGGTGCTTGAGTCCCTTTCCATTCTGAAAAGGCTTTTGCATCCAGTAGTGCCAAAATGGCCATGGAGTCGTGCAGGGTTAACCAAGCAGCCGTCTCCCTTTCAACATTAGTTCTAGCTTTCTTAGTCCCTCTGGCTGTGTCCACTCAGTTGTAGCCCCCCAGAAACAGACAGATGATGCATGCCAAGACCACTGATCCCTGTTACACACGCTGATCAGAGTGCAGTGACTCGACTCATTCTTTGCAAATACATTACATAACGTCATAAACGTCCTTTAAATCTTCTCAAAGGGTTCAGTGCCAGCTCTTGCCCACTCTTTTCATGCCTGCTCCACCAGCATTTTTATACTTAGTGCTTACAGTGAATGCAGCCGGTGGCGCTCTTAGCAGCCAAGTCTTTTAGAAGAAATACTAATCTCCTTACAAAATACCAAGGAAGGAAAGATTTGCTCCAAGTCCACTTGGTTTGCCTGCTTAGAGTTTTCCCATCACTAACATCAGATAATGAAGCCTTAGCTTACATTCCCGCTGAAGTTCATTCTTCATTATACAAAACAAACCAACCCAAAATCTGTTTTCATCCATAAAATAAGCTTTGGTGGGCTAAAGTAAGTAGATTCCATATTCAACCATGTCTCAAGTAGTTTCTTGTCTAAACCAGGCATCCCCAAACTGCGGCCCTCCAGATGTTTTGGCCTACAATTCCCATGATTCCTAGCTAACAGGACCAGTGGTCAGGGAAGATGGGAATTGTAGTCCAAAACATCTGGAGGGCCGAAGTTTGGGGATGCCTGCCTAATACTTTGGTCATCCAGGTATTCAAAGGTACTCAAAAGCCCATAAAGGGGGAGTGCTCAAAAATTTATAGGAGACATAAATATGAACTATGATGAGCTTTCAGGCATACAGAACCCAATCACAAAATGTTTTAGGCATAAATCAGTACTTTCACAGTTAAAGCATCTTCCAATGAGATGGCGCAAGGTTGCGTCAATTCATGTGTTGTTTAAAAATAATGCTACAAAACAGCTCACATGATATGCTCACAGGGTTGCCAAACCCTGATCAGAATCTCTCTTCTGTCAAGCCACAGAAAAATATGATGCCAGCAGGTGTGTGTGTGTGTGTGTGTGTGTTTCCCTTTCAGGAAAAACAAAATAATATAAGATGTGCTTGGCCCACTCTTATAAATAGATAGAAATTATAAAACACATAAACAGTCACTACTGCAAAACATGACCCCAAAATTTCATATTAGCCAAACATCCCATAAGGATAAGGATATAGCTGACAGGTGAAGAATTAGAAGATCTCCTCTCTTTCCCCCCTTCCTCCCCGCTTTTTTTAACCATTTTTTGCTTTGTGTTTTTATTTTGATTAATGTCTTTTATTTTCTAAAAAGATATTGTGTATTTGACACTAACTTTTGTATATCTTTTGTCAAACTTTAATAAAATCTATGGAGCAGGAGGATAAGGATCTGCACAACAACAATAACAACAACAAACAAACAACAACAACAACCCACCCATCTGACTGGCTTGCCCCAGCCACTCTGGGTGGCTTCCAATATATATAAAAACGTAATAAAACCATGTCACATTGCCCCTCTAGGGTGCATACAGCCTTAGAGAAGTTGGAGCGAAACCTTCCTGCAAAGAATCAGACACAATTTCCACCACCCAGTTGGCCTCCTTTGCCAGAAACTCTTACCAGCCAGATTAGACATGGCCCCACAAACACGTGGCCAGCCGTACTTCTCCAAGCAGCCTATCCATGTCCTACACATAGTTTTATTAACAAAGTATTTTACAAATTCAACAGAGTGGGTTGCTGAGGCAGTGACACACACACACACACACACATTAAAAGTTAATTTGAAAAAGTGAAAAATCTGAAGGATCATAACATTCCAATCCACCTATTAATCTGGGAAATCTGGTTCCAATCGGTTCGCACTGGAATTCAAAGAAATTGAATTCCTCAGGCATCTCTAGTTCAAACAATTTCTGCCTTTCCAGTCCAGAAGAACCATCATGAACACCATGGGTGGGAAGGATCAGAGCAGCTCCCCATACTCCTGAAGATAATAGCAAAGTTGTGGGAGAGTAGAAAATCAGGTTTGAAAGGAGCGAAAAGTATTGTCTTCTCTACTTTGAACAAGGCTTCTGGGTTGCAGGACATGGGTATTTGGGGTTTTGGAGGGAAACCAATAAGCTGGAGCAGATTTGGAGAAGCCTGGAGCAATGTTTTCCACTAATGGATAGAATGGTAGGGAGAGATAGACAGAATTAGGATAAATGGGCAGTGCTTTTTTCAGGGGGTACTCAATGGTATGCAGCATAGCTGCCAAGTCTCCCGTTTCCCCCGGGAAATCTCCATTTTTCCAGCTGTTCCTAGCTGAAAAAACGGATTTTTTTGTTTTTTCTCGGTTTATTCTGGCGCGACGGCCATTTTGGAACTGGGTGGAGCATGCTCAGAAGTGACTTTTGATGCTGCTCTGCCCAGTTCCAAAATGGCTGCAGTGCGACTTCTGGCGCGGCGGCCATTTTGGAACTGGGCAAAGCAGCATCAAAAGTCACTTCTGAGCATGCTCCGCCCAGTTCCAAAATGGCAGCAGCGCTACTTCCAGTCTGCTATTTCCGGCCCGGTCCCTTATTTCTTTGACAGCAACTTGGCAGGTATGGGTATGCAGTACCACCACCTCTTTTTGTTATTAAAAAGTGAGGCACTTACTCTAACAACTTCATGGTGAGTACCAGCACCTACCTTTTAAAGAAAAAGAGCACTGATAACGGGCCTCAGTAAAGAACTGACACTCTCTACCCCTCTTCTCTCATTACACTCAATGGACCTGCGGCTAAGTCTTTTCTCCAAAGAGGTTTGCCATGTGGCATGGGAGTCGAGTGTGAAAGACAGAGAAGCGGAAAGCCCTGCCGGGTGTGTTGAACATATCCTACTGTTCTCTGGATCATGGCCAAGATGCGAAGAGAACACTGTGGCCAAGATGTGTCGGCAACAATATGACAGATGGTAGAGTCTGGAGAAGAAAAAACCGAGAAATGCTGCCTCTCCCTTTCAGCTTTGCGGCAGCCGTGATGCCAAAACTGTTGTTCGAAATGTGTAGTGGAATATGACAACAGCAGAGTACCAGAGAGGAAGCCAGTGGAGACCAGTGCAATAATTTGCCTTTCGATGATTCAAAAGGAAGTGCATGGGAGCTATTACACTTTGGCAGCCGTTTTATTTTTCCCTTCTGGAGTTTCAAAACTGTCTCATACACTGAGATGGGTTTCATTTGGTAAAAAGTAAAAGAGTGCCTTGCAGTATTAACTTCCTTCAAAAGCAGAGAGGCAGGAAGGAAGGAAGGAAGGAAGGAAGGAAGGAAAGAAAGGGGGGAGGGGTGCGTGTGGTGGGGTAAGGACCCACAACATAGTGGAGTGATGTTGGGGTGGAAGAGGGGCAGTAATCTCGCCCGGATAATGTTGTCATACTTTGTAAAGCCTTTAATGCTGGAATTTATTTATTAATGATGCACGGGTTATTACCCACCATCTGTGTTGTGTTAGCAGTGGGCTGTTTCAGATTATGATAATGTGTTTCTGATTTGAGTTGCGTTGAAAGCCAGAACAAGGCATCTCATGTGCAGTCCTCTTTGAGGCCTGCTGTTTTCAATTCCTCTTCATAGAATAGGCTTTTATTTGATTTGTTATGGGGATTTTTTTTTCTTCTGTTGCCAAAACAGCTGCAAGCCTGGAAGGGAATGAGACACAGGGCCACATCAAACTTGTTAGCTCGTAAAAGAAACAGAATGTTCCAGGAACAAAAAGAAGGGGAGAGAGAGAGAGAGAGAGAGAGAGAGAGAGAGAGAGAGAGAGAGAGAGAAGGGGAAAGAAAAAGGGGGAAAGCACAGAAGAGAGAAATTGAAAGGGGTGGGAGAAAAAGAAGAAAGGCGGGCAGGCGGGCAGGGTAAAAGACTTAAGCTTTCATGGGGGTATTTGCTTGGCTCTCATATCAAGGGTATGTCAAAAATGTTTTGCAATTATAAGCAGCATATAACAGATTGTTATGTTTTTAATTTAATGGCCCAGTTAACACAGAAAGAGGCTTCGGTTCCAAAAGGCTTTCACAACGTCTTATTGCTGGTGCAAAGCAATGCATAAAACATTAATCAAAATAGGCTTCCGAAAGAAAGAAAGAAAGAAAGAAAGAAAGAAAGAAAGAAAGAAAGAAAGAAAGAAAGAAAGAAAGATCCTAAGCACACTTACGAGAGAGTGAGTCCTTTTGAACACAGTGGACTTACTTCTGAACAAAAGTATGATCTTAAGCAGAGCCCTGGGTTGTCAGATCTAGTCTGCATCCAGTTTCGCACCGTGGCCAATCAGAGGCCTGTGGGAAGCAGGACATGAGCACAATAGTGCTCTCTCACTCCTATGTTCTCCATTAACTGGTATTTCAGAAAAGCATAATGGAGGTGATATACAGCCTCATGACTATACCACTGTCCTTTGAGATAGTAATTTCTTTTAGGTTGGAGCATGGATGCACAAGACATACACATATGGGGAGATTAGTTCGTCTCCTGTGAATGTTCATTTTAGGCCCTATACTCTGAGATGTGCGCTCTCTCTCTCCCTCTCTCTCTTTCTCTCTCTCTCTCTCTCTCTCTCTCTTTCTCTCTCTCTCTCTCTCTCTCTCTCTCTCTCTCTCTCTTTCTCCCTGGGCTTCTAAAGCTAAGTAAACAGGTGGACATGCTACTAATGTCTTGTTTGACTAACTTGCATTGTGGATGAATAATAGGCTTTTCACTTGAATAATTTGTTTAGAAAAAGCTCTTATGAGCTGATCTTTTAAAAGAACACCAATTTCCCCCAAATCTGAAAGTGATACATTGCGGGTCAACTTTGGATAGTTGCGCAGGGTTTTTAGTAGTTATAGCAGAGAAAATGTGAATGTAGAGGTCTGAGTTCTGCGATCCAGAAGTCATGAAACAATTTTTCTAAACCTAAATAGGATGAAGGCAAACCTGACGGTGGACTTTTTTTTTGTCAAGGGAGACAAAAGGTATATAGAGGATTTTGTTAAGCACTGGCAAAAATGCATATGCTCAGCTTTATCCTTTCTTAGTGAGGAGAAGTTGTTACTTCCTAGGCTGTTCTGGAAAATTTATTCCAAGGCTGAGCGCTGTCTTAAATTAAATCCAAATCAGTCCTAAATATTCATAGTCAACTCAATATAAACAAAGCAATAAGCCTAGTAAGTAACTCAAAATTACGCAAAGTACAGAACAATGGATTCCATATTCATAGCATCTGTAAAAGAAATGTTTCCCCCATGTCTGGTCCATAACAATTACTACCCTTCTGATAAGAAAATAAGTTATCTAAATTTTAAAAAGCTGCAGTTGATTGATTTCTCATCGTGAAAAAACAATTTGAAAAAGCTATCTAATCTGGCTTTTGATGATCTCATATGTTCTTTCAAACCATTTTTGTTCATATGATGAAAAGTGTGGGATAGATTTTCCCTGTTAATTCACAGAGCATGTGAAGAAGGGCTTCTGGGGGAGGAATCAATTTTTAGTGACAAACAAATTAATATATCCATGAGGAACTGAATAAGATTAGGAGGAAAATATCACACTTCATACTGAATGACCGTTTTGTCTATGTTTCATTAACCTGAATCCCCTTACCTGCTATTAATTTTCCTCTTGCTATCAAAGGACATTGTTCCAGCAAAAGGGGGAAAGCAGCTATTTGAAGTTGTTTGCACAGTGCAAATGAGGGCACAAACTGAAGAGGATTTGCATATTAATTAGTTATAGAAATGAGGCACAACACTGAGTTCCCATTTTGGACCTGAGTTTTCATAAGTGTAAGAACACAGGGTGTGTTTTAACTTGATCCATTTCTCTAATTCTACTATGCAAAGTCAGTGAGGCATCCCGCCATTTTGGCAACAGAACTTGCTGCAAATCTCACTCTCCTTGCTTGAAAAAGAAAGCACTCAACAATTTAGGACTTTACCTCAGCTTGAGAGAAGTTAATGAAATTCTGTCCCGTGGATATGATTGAACATTATCCAGTGTTGTTGCCACTCCAATAAAGTTTAGAAACAAAACTGGGATTGGATTTAGGGGAGGTGACTCAAGCAGCCTTCTGGGGTGCCATGTCTGAGGGGCACCAGCCTCGGGAGTACATCATTTCTACCCAAGTGAGCAGTTGAGACAGATAGTAGGCCCATTTCCCTGACCTTTACTTGAAAAATGCAACTGTCTGAAGTGAAGGAGCCTTTGGGTGCACAGATGTATTCTCAAATAAAAGTGGGGTATAAGGAATGTTTTCAGTCCCACATTGAGTAACATGGAAACATTGACATGCACATATATAAAGGTCATAGGCCAATGCGGAAAAATACTCTCAGGAGCTGCCATGTGTGCCTGTAATACAGAATGGGCTTAGAGAGCATTAGGAACAGCTTGAAATTACAAAATCATAAAGGGACTTACCAACCCAGTCCAACTTTTTAGAACATTTAATGTGAAAACAGATATCTTACTTTAACCAGTTGAATCCCAACAATGGTAAACCTGAAGGAACGGCTCCACCCCATCGTTCAGCCCAGACACTGAGGTCCAGCTCCAAGGGTCTTCTGGTGGTTCCTTTACTGTGAGAAGTGAAGCTACAGGGAACCAGACAGAGGGCCTTCTTGGTAGTGGCGCCCGCCCTGTGGAACACCCTCCCATCAGATGTTAATGAGATGAGTAACTATATAACTTAGAAGACATATGAATGCAGCCCTGTATATGGAAACTTTTTAATGTTTTATTATGTTTTATATATGTTAGAAGCCGCCCAAAGTGGCTAGGGCAACCCACTTAGATGGGCGGTGTACAAATAAATTCTTCTTCTTCTTCTTCTTCTTCTTCTTCTTCTTCTTCTTCTTCTTCTTCTTCTTCTTCTTCTTCTTCTTCTTCTTCTTCTTCTTCTCCGCCAAACAACATTTGTCCAAATATTTGCCCATACTCATGACACGGCATAACACCAGAATATGCTTCACAAACACTGGCACCCTTAAATGACACATTTTCACTTGGTTTATAGTAAATGTGGTGTCTTGAGCTTCCAGTCAAGACCCACATTCAATACAAACCCTCTGGGGTTGTAAAGAAGTTCAGGCAGAGGGAAGGGAGAAAATGAGGCATGGCGTCTCCCAGACCTTCCAGGGAGAATCAGGAAGACTAATGCACCCGCAGATGTCATTTGACCCCATGCATGGAGTCATACGGTTTTACAGACTCACAAAATATTTGCACGCTCTTCCCCTAACACACTAGAACAGCAGTTCTGCTTTGACAGTCATAATGTTTATGTGTGAATATTCCATTATTCTCCCTCTACTTGCCACAATGTAACCACAAGTGTTTTTGTTCTGTGTGTCTTGCTTCCTGGGTGGTAGAAGAAATCAGGAGGACATGGGCGGGGCATACTTTGTTCAGTACTGCATACACACATTTCTCACTTGATTCTATGCCTGTTGCTGTGAATCATAAGTGGGGAGAGTGTTCATTTCCTGTTTGTGGGTTTCCGATAGGCAACAGGTTGATCTCCGTGAGTACAAAATGTTGGACTGCATGGGTCATTGGCTTGATCCAGAAGACTCTTCTTCTGTTCTCATGTTAATTTAGGACTTTAAAAGTTAATACTAGCATTTTGAATTGGGACTGAAAAGAAAATGGAAATCAATTTTAATCTCTCTGCTTTATTTTTACTTTTATTGTTATTGTATCACCGCTAGTTCCATTTCTTATTGTGAGTTGTCCGATTTCTTATTGTGAGTTCTTACAGAGCAACTTATAAATACTTCAAACAATCAAATAGCTAACTAGGGCTGCAATCCTTTACTTAGTTACCTGGGAGTAAGCCCCATTGGAGCCCATGTGACTTTATTCTTCTAGCATTCCCCTTTTAATGCAGTCCTACCTAATTCTTGCTCCCTGAAATGATCACATGGACCCAAAGACAGCTCTCCATTGATAGTCACACATCTCTAAATTTTGCTATGCAGTTTTCCACAACTGTAAAAGATATACAAAAATGTGTATATTAGGAGAACGTGTGAATAAAAATGCATATATTCATTTTTTTTAAAAAATAAGATACATTACAACAGGGGAAACTGCTTGCAAGAAATGGACACAATGAGGAAAATTGCATAGAAAAATGTGCATACTCAGTATGCTACAGTACAGACTGTCTTTTATGGCAGTCTTTACAAAATGCAAACTGATGCAGAAAAGTGGTGAACTGTACTTACTGTAAGATTGGAAAAACAAGAAACAGAGAAACTGAAATTGACAGATTTATCCATCCCTAATTACTATAGGCAAGTAGCATAATTCAAGCAAATTTCAGGATGTGCATTGCTCCCCTGTCCATTTGGGTGGTCCTGGACTGTGTTTACAGCACCCGGATTAAAGCGAAAATAGAAACTGATCCATTTAACTTGTCATCTTTGGAGGTAAAGTCATGCCTCTTCTTTCCAGCAGGGAGGGAAAGATAAGTGGTCATTAAAGAAAAGCAAGACAGCTGCAAATACAGCAGCAAGGTCATTTACACAGACCTGCAACTCCAGTCAAGCTAATGTGGTTGTTTTATTTGCCCCAGAAGCCCTAGTCATCACAAAATTGCTATTCTGTTTAAAAAGAAATCCACCTAATCACTTTGCTATACTGTGATGTTGTGTTGGTTTCCCATTCTGCAATAAGATAGCGATAATGAGATCCTGTGTCCAAAGGAAAGCTATGCCACACCAAATAGATTCTTTCCTCTTTGTTGTTTTAAAGAAACATGAACCACATATAGCAGCTGACAAAATGTAATAAAATTAATTAATGCATTAGTCTTACTAAATGAGCAAATGAAGGAAGCCACAGAAGACTGGGGACATGCAAACTAGCCAGGTCACCAAGGAGAAAGAAATTATGTTGGACAATTTCCTGTCTGTTGGGAAGGAAGCAAAATGTACTTTTGAAAAAGGAAAGGAAAGAACATTAAAATGTCTCCCATTTGATTAGCAGAGAAATAAAAGATCTGAAAAGAAAAAGCTCAGGCAATCTCTGTCCTCACTATAGTTAACAAGATATGCGTCTCTAATTTAGGATTAAAATTTTCATTTACTTGGCATGAGAAGTCTCATTAATTACAACAAAGCAGACCTCTAAACAAGTTTGTTTAGTAATGCAGCCTTAGTGGTTTTCTTGAAGGGTTTATTTCCTAAAATCCCAAAGGTAGTTCTCAACCATGCAGGACATGCTAAATTAATTGCCTGTGTCAGCAATTTCAGGATATTTATTAGGTTGCTCTGCCTATAGAGACACATCATATTTAGTTCAGCGCGAAAGTTCCCACAGCATAAATTAAGCTGGAAAGAAAATCTAGGGATGAACCTGAGACAACATAGTTTTCCATTTGTACAGTTTTGAGAACTCTGTATCTGTAATCATCCACGGGGCCATTATTGTGATTTGATTCCTTAAATCAGATGAAATGTGTGCAAAAAAAATGATAGCTGAAAATGACCATCAGTATTGGAACTGTTTTCTCTCCGATTAAGGGATCGCCCACACACCCACTTGCCCCATGTTTCCATCTGCTTGTTCTGTGCTTTCTAGACATGGCCCCAAGAGGTTTTTCTGTTGTCCCACAGCTTTCACTTGGAAAAACCTCTGTTTACTGTGGAATGGGGGGCGGGGCGGCTTTTTTTGTATCTTTATTTTAGACTTTATTATGATTTTGTGGGACGCGGGTGGCGCTGTGGTGTAAACCACTGAGCCTTTTGGGCTTGCCGATCAGAAGGTCGGCGGTTCGAACCCTGTTGCTCTGTCCCAGCTCCTGCCAACCTAGCAGTTCGAAAGCACATCAAAGTACAAGAAAATAAATAGGCACTGCTCCGGCGGGAAGGTAAATGGCGTTTTCGTGCACTGCTCTGGTTTTGCCGGAAGCGGCTTAGTCATACTGGCCACATGACCCGGAAAAACTATCTGCGGGCAAAATGTTGGCTCCCTCGGCCAGTAAAGTGAGATGAGCGCAGCAACCCCAGAGTCATTCGCGACTGGACTTGACTGTCAGGGTTCCCTTTACCTTTATGATTTATATGGAAATTGTTTACTTTGGCTGTGTACTTTTTGATGTTTTATTTATTGCTTATGACTACTTTTGTTATGTTTGTAATTGTAATTACTTTTTCATGTTGTAACCTGCCTTGAGCAGGTGGAGAGGTGGCATACACATAAAATGTATGTATGTATCATTATATGTCTTCTTTATGGACCATAAAGAAGGCTGATCGCTGAAGAATTGATGCTTTTGAATTATGGTGCTGGAGGAGACTCTTGAGAGTCCCATGGACTGCAAGAAGATCAAACCTATCCATTCTGAAGGAAATCAGCCCTGAGTGCTCACTGGAAGGACAGATCGTGAAGCTGAGGCTCCAATACTTTGGCCACCTCATGAGAAGAGAAGAATCCTTGGAAAAGACCTTGATGTTGGGAAAGATGGAGGGCACTAGGAGAAGGGGACGACAGAGGACGAGATGGTTGGACAGTGTTCTCGAAGCTACGAACATGAGTTTGACCAAACTGCAGGAGGCAGTGCAAGACAGGAGTGCCTGGCGTGCTCTGGTCCATGGGGTCACGAAGAGTCGGACACGACTAAACGACTAAACAACAACAACAATCATTATATGTCACTGTTTAAAAGTGTCTGGGGAGTAAATGTGCACCAGGTTAATAGAGCTGGTTGGGGGGCAGGTTTTACATGTTCTCCCCTTTCCATTTCCCTGATGTCGCCTTGCTTTCTGTCCTCAACACAGATGGTAGTACCCTCAGAGCATCCACACCATACATTTAAAACATTCTTATGACACTTTAACTATCATGGCTTCCCCAAAGAATCCTGGAAATTAATGTCATTAAGGGTTCTGACCTCACAGAGTTACATTTGCTGGCACCCTTTACATACTGCAGTTTCCAGAATTATTCGTGGCTGTTAAAGTGTTATAAGAGTGTGGATGTGACATTTCACCCTGATCTGAAAATGTGGAGACCCACACTTAAACTGATACTCATTTCCGTATTAATTGTTTCTGGGGGGGGGGTGGACCCCACTTCCAACCCCATTATCTCAGAAAATCACAGGAGTTTTGCATTGTAATTTCACGTGATGAAATTTGGGGTTGTATTCCAGCATACAGTTCTTTCCCACAATATAAATTTTAGTGTGGTATGGCAGCGTATCAGTCAAAAAGCCACAGTTCCATAATGCAACAGGCACTGCAGTGTAAAAGGAATGTCAGAACAGAAGTGCCACCATTATAATCAGTAAAGCTAGCATAATAAAACCCAAATCTGAAGGCCGCCTATTACAGCTCACCTCTTATCTGCAGGTGCAGCAGTTTCCAGTGACAAGTGTCAACACAGCATTGCAATATGCCAACGAAACAAAGTGCATATTGGTTTAGGATTACATACTATGGTTATTCTGTGTTTACTTAGAAAACCACTTGCAAAGGCTTTGAGACCACTTGTTGGTTGCAACCTACTAGTTTGGAAACACTATTCTAGAGGCCTGCTATTAACTAAACGCAGCCAGTGATTGTACCATTTAATTTAAAACGCACTCCTCTCTGACATAAATATCATCACCTTGAAATAATAAGCCCATAAAAATAGAAAGTAAAATTCTGTTGTATTCTTCACAAAGAGGGCACCTGGAAACTCTATGCATACCTCCTGGTTTTTTTTTCTTGGTCACAAGAAGCTGAAAATCCTTTAGGTAATAAATTATGGTGATAAAAATGTGAAAGCCATGATGGAGTGAACTTGAAAGCAAACTATTTCTTATTATCTCTAGGGAAATCATTCCTTTTAGGGCATCAGAATGAGATCCAGATCACAAAATGATGTATGGAAAAACAGCCTGGCCTCCACAAAAGCTCTTCCAACCACCATGTGGGGAAGATCTCAATCTGGTTTATTGTAATTGTCACCAGGACTATCCCACCAAAAGAAAATGGGCAGTGCTTGTAGACTATAAACTGAAACCATATTTTGAGGTCTCACCACAGAAATAAATTATAAGAGCATACTTCAAGATGTTCACAGAATAACATTTGGAAGTTGCGGGGGGAATAAAACGTGAAAATAAATTATTCAAATCATAAAGCAGACACCACAAATCATATCACAGTTTTTCGAGAAAAACTAGAAACAACTTATGTCTCTGCATCTTCCAATGTTAGCAGTACAGTTTGGGTGGTTGAAATGCTAGACTTCTATTCTGTGAAGGAAAGTGGCTGCAATATTCTCTCTGTCTACGGATCTTTCAGAGAGCTTGACCCCTAGTCAGGGCTTCCCCATCTGTTAAAATTCAATGGCCTATAAGCAATATTAGTGATATGGATAGTGTTTGCCTTTCACGTTTTCAAAGCCCAACCGCTCTTTCCCCCTTACAGTATAAAGCAAAGCCAGGAGCACATGATTTCTTTTGAAGACGGTTTTCTCCACCCACACCAAATTTTCCTTACAAGCAGTCCTGGAGTATTGTTTGAAGGAGTTAACATCTGGTGAAAAGGTTATAGGTGATAGAAATGTTAAGTGTTTTCCTTCAGCCAACTCATGCCATGCTGGCCATACTTTGCAAAAGGGAAAATAGCAGCTGACCGTTGAAGGCCAACATAGCATGAAGTTACAACATGGAATTACTCTGTGAGTAACCCAAACCAACATATCACAGCATTGTTCCTGCATTGGTTCCTGGATCTTCTGAATATGAAAAATGAAACCAAAGGGGCATATAATCTGTGTACTTGTGTTCACAAAAATTTGAGCTATAAACCTGTATGCTATTCACATGTAGCATTCAATAAGCATACATTCTGTGTGACTGTATACACACAATAGTTGAGCAGTACAAACCAACAAATTCCCATAGGCAACCAATGATGCTGAATGTTAGAAGATTCAGGACATATAAGAGAAAGTACATCTTCACACAGCACATAGTTAAATGATGGAACTATGATGATGGCCACCAACTTGGATGGCTTTAAAACTTGGATGGATTGGAGAAGCTCATGGAAGATAAGGCTTGAGGAGAAGTCCTTGCCAAGGCTTGCTGCCAGGTGGGAAGGGAGCTTGAGAAGCACTTTCCAAAGCACACCCACCCTCCCTCAGCCCAGGGCCTGGTGAGGGTTCCTGAGAGCTTCTCTAGTCAAGTTTGGGTAGATAGGGAGCTTCAGAAAGTGCTTGAGCCCAGGGGGCTGTGAGGTTTGGCAAGGGCTTCACCTTGAGAAACCCTCAACAAGCCTGGGTACTAAGGGAGTTTCAGAGAAGCACTTTCCGAAGTCGTCTCTGATGTAGATCAACTCAGCTCTTCTAAACCCAAGGCCAGCAACACCTACGGTATCCATTGGCCATCCTGGCTTGCCCTTTTCTCCAAGGGATCATATTTCAAAATACATCTGGAGCTTTCTCCCTACCCCAGCTGATTTTTCAAAAGAAAAAACCAAGCGGCCTGAAACATTATTTCTCTTCGTCCCCTGTTGCTTCTTCTTCCAAATGGCAGACATTTGGGGATTTCTTGAGTAAAAAGAAATCCAGCTGAAACTATTATTTTCCCCACCCCAAGAAAAAGTGAAATAACTTTAGAGAGCGGGTGGGGTTGCATAATTTTTTTTTTAAATAAATGTTACACATCCTTAGTTTTCTCTCTAGCCTTTCCTTAAGGACCAACTTTGGTTCTCAGCCTAAGGTTAAGATCAGCTGTAAATTTATTTCGTGTGTATTCTTTATTTTTATGCCCGCCCACCCCACCCCACCCCACCCCACCCCAGCTCCTCCAAAGAGTTGGCCTGCTTTGAGAAGCTGCTCTTGAAAATCTCTTGCAGCCTGCCTTGCCTGTGTGTGGTTTCAAGAGCTGGCCCTGGTTTCTCATTAGCACTTTCACACTTGATTGATTAAAACAAGGCATCTGCCAGGCTCCTTCATCACTCCAGAGTTCTTCTCAAGGCATTTTTTTCATTTTATTCTTTTATAAATATTATATAAACTATTCTACATATTTAGGGAAGGAGGGAAGTACAAAATGTGACTCTTGTTCCCTTTCACTCAACCCATGTCCAACTTTTATAAAACATCTGGACAGCATTGACAGGAAAACATTCCACATTCCCCCACAATCTGTTTTCTGCTGCTCTTATTTGGAGCCCTCGCCATTGTTGACAGGCAGCCTTGCCTCTTGAAAGGATTAAGTAGAGCAGAGAATTAGTGGACTGGTTCTTACTGCTGCTAAGGAAATGTTTAAATAATTGAGAACCTGGAAAGATGAGGAAAAATGAGGAATGGGGATAGAAAGGGGATGGGGGAAGGAAGTCACACTGATAGGGAAGAGTGGACTAAATAGGAATGGGAAAGAGAGAAAGGAAATTTGCCTCAAACTCCGCAGAATAAATACTTCAACCAATGCATACTAAATGAAACGAGGCAATTTCTCTGTATTTTGACCCAGTTACATCCCACAGAAAGGCTAGGACCAAGACATTTTGCTGCCTGAGGCTAAGAACAAAATGCTCCCTTACTGAAGCCACTGACAATGGGAAAGCACCCTTGGCCACACCACAGGCTAACGTAGGGGCTGCAGACAGAGTACACCTCTGTCCGCCAATACTTCACTGTCCTTCCCTGCCCTCAGTAGCTGCCACTTGTGGTGGCCTCCTCACTATGCAATGTCCCAAAGCAAGGAGGGGAAACCTTTAACTCTGGAGACTCTGTTGAGGCCCTGTCTCTCTTCCCAGGCCATACCCTCTCGCCAGCCCTGCTCCATGTCCTCCTCCAGTACTTCTGCCTGCCTGAAATGTGCCCTTGAACTGTAACAATGTCTCTTGCTTGCCTGGATGAAGAGATGTGCAAAAGAAGTACAGTATAGACGCCACTAGGTTTCATGTGGCTGGATTGTTGCCTACTGTAAAAAGGCAAGGAATGAAGCTGTGACCTTCTGCATGCAATGGCCACTGAGTTACACGGTCTTTCCTTTCTTGGCTCATAAGAATTTCAAGTGTTATTTATCATGTGACTTGCCTACAGCACTTTGTAGATTTCCCAACCCACACTTTTGGTTCCAGTAGCTGCTGAAGGGTTGTGGTTACTCACAGGGTAAGGATGGAGTAACCCTGGTGTGTATTTGCAAAGGTTAAGAATTAGGCAGGGACCACTCACTATGAGGCCATAATTTGAAGCATGCCTGTGGTAGGTCTGTCATAGGTCTGGACTTTCCTGGACATTACTGGGATTACAAAGGTGGGATTGATGTCTGGAGGTAAAGTCAATCTAAAAATCACGTTATTATAAATAAATAAATAAATAAATAAATAAATAGCTCAACAATTTTGGGGTCTTCCTTTTTGAAATATGGCAACCCTAGCCTGTGGCCACCCTTAAAAAAAGAAAAGGAAGATGTGAAAACCTGGAAGCTTAAATGAGTTTTGATGGCCACTGAGATCTCTGCTTCAGCCATCTTATTCATGCTACATCTGTAGCTAATCCTGTCAGGCAATTTGATTTGGGTCTCCATTTTATGTTGCAAGTTTTTTTGTTTTTTTTTACAACTTCATTTGCACTGTAAGGATATTATCAATAGTTTAGCAATAATACTAATTTGGGGATTGGGCAACAAATCAAGATACTTATTACTGCCCTTCTGCCATCTCCTTCTTTCTGTTTTATCCTAACACATATCCTTTATGCAATGTTTTCTTTTTTATAAGACAAAACAAAACATGTGTTGTATAATATGTATGCACCAATAGCTTGCATATTCCCTAAACTCTGAAACAGAACCTTTTCATTTAAATCCCCTTCTGTTTTGTTTTGGTATTTAGGAATCAGTTTCTTTGAACGTTTAATTTCTGTCATTTCACATCTGGGTAATAAGAAGCTGAGGCTTACAGTGCTACCACTGGTATTTGTTAATGAACCTTTAAATTGGCTATTACCATTACAGCCTGTTTATGTGAGCTGTTGTGCTTCATCTCTTCCATTGTAAAATACAAGACAATTAATTTTATTCAGAAGCTTGACAGATTTGAGTAAGATTTAGTCAAAATGGCTACTGTACTCCTCATGCTGAGGTGAACACAAAGCCATTCTGCTTTTAATCAATTTTATCCAGGATTGGTATAGAAAACAAAGGCAGAAAAGGATTGAAGGAGATTTCTAAGCCATCAATAAATCACCCTTGCTATGTGAATGGTAGATGTTCTCCTACCGGTAGTAATAAATAAGTTCCAATAATGCAATGCTGACTATAAATGTAAGTGGATGGTGTTTATGAAACAAGGATTTAATTAACAATTTTGACAACATTCTATATGATTTTAGGCTTAATGAAACAATTAAGTATCTGTCTCCCTAATCCTTTCCCCACAATTATTTAACTACTATGTATCTCAATGATAAATCATTCAATTCTCCCAAAGTGGATGCTAGCATTTGGATTGTTTGGACAGTGGGGGCCAATACACATAAATGACCCTGATACATGAGTGAAAGGATATATGCTAGCAGGACCCGCCTCTACATTTCACTGCACATCTTTTCATGGCAACAGCTTGAACTTTTCTTACTCAATTCCCCTAGTGTTACGATTTTAAACAGGTGCTCTCTCTGGGACCAAAATGGACATATTTAGAATGACAAGAACAAAATAATCCAAAATATCTCTGTTTTTTCCCCTTTGTTTGAGAATGCTAACTCATTTCACACTCTTAATATAGACCTCACGGGGGAGGGGATCTCAACAATAGGTAAAGCACTTTAATACATTATTTCCCATGCACAGACAAAACATATATATGAAGAAGTTAAGTCATTCACTACTTGATACAAACACCTCCAATTAAAATTGAAAAAAATTGTCTCCAAGCTTCAGTAACAAAAATGTATGGAAGTGAAAGGCTAGCAATGGATTTGATAATTTCCATAATTTTTCAAACAACAATATTCCGGAGGATAGTATTTGATGAAAGATATTCTGACAATTGATAATTTTGTCATTAAAAATTCCCTTTTCTATTTAACTATGATTTTCAGTTATAACTAAGATTTTCAGTTATATGTACTACATTCATTCCTGTGGAATGCAGATCCCTGGTGCAATATAGAAATGACTGCACAGCATGTCTTAATTTTACCACCTGCAGTGCTAAAACTCATAGCAATGAGTAATTATGCTGTTCATGTTGAGAAGCAATGAGGAAAGTGTATAAACTAATGCTTCATTGGCTCTGCGGGGAGACGTACATGTTTCAGGGCAAAGCTTCAGTTTGATTAATTTCCATACCTATATGAACCTTCCTAAATTTGGCTTCATTACCTGCACTAAGGAGGGAAAGTGATTTTCATACTATTTTATATAGCCAGAGCTCTATGAGCGCTACTTATAACCCAGTTCCATACACACTCTGATGTAGGAACCACAGATTTCACAGGAATGTAGGAAGCTGCCTTATACAAAGTCAGACTATGGACTGGACACGCCAAATTGGGCTGCTCTCTAGCTCAGTATTGTCTACACTGACTGGCTGCAGCTCTTCAGGGCATAGCTGCCAAGTCTCCCATATTCCCCGGGAAACCCCCGTTTTTCCAGCCGTTCCCAGCTGGAAAAACGATTTTTTTGTTTCCCCCCCGGTCTACTTACCGGCCGGGGGAGGCTCCTTCTGCACATGTCTGGAGTCTCTGGACATGCGCAGAAGCGATTTCTGGTGTGGCAGCCATTTTGGAACTGGGCAAAGCATGCTCAGAAGTGACTCCTGATGCAGCGCGACTTCTGGCGTGGCGGTCATTTTGGAACTGGGCAGATGGTGCTGCTCTACCCAGTTCCAAAATGGCGGCAGCACTACTTCCGGGCTGCCGGTCCCTTATTTTTCCGGCAGGAACTTGGCAGGTATGCTTCAGGGTTTTAGACTGGAGTTTCTCCCAACCCTACCTGGAGGTGCCAGGGATCGAACCTGTGACCTTCTGCATGCAATACATACGCTCCACTGAGCCACAGCGCTTCCCTTTCAACAGGACACGTTGTTGTTTAGTCATGTCCAACTCTTCGTGACTGACCCCATGGACCATAGCACGCCAGGCACTCCTGTCTTCCACTGCCTCCTGCAGTTTGGTCAGACTCATGTTCGTAGCTTCGAGAACACTGTCCAACCATCTCGTCCTCTGTCTTCCCCTTCTCCTTGTGCCCTCAGTCTTTCCCAACATCAGGGTCTTTTCCAGGGAGTCTTCTCTTCTCATGAGGTGGCCAAAGTATTGGAGCCTCAGCTTCACGATCTGTCCTTCCAGTGAGCGCTCAGGGTACTTCTACATAATTAGGTATTTACTAAGTAGATGCTCCTAGGCCAACAACCGCCTGCTTTTCAGCCACCAGATTCTAACGAAAGCTTGGCCAATTTCCCAATCCCCTCCAAAAATTCTCACACTCCATGGTATGTGTGTGTATCCTATTCAGAGAAAAGAAAGCGAAATATTCCACTGAGCCAAAGCAAAGCCTTTATGTGAGGCTAAGGAACTCATTGAAACTCACGAACTCTGTTTGACACAGTGCTATTTCCCTTTTGAGTTTGTTGTTAATTTATTTCTAATGGTTATTAGTCACAATGAGGTAAGATACTTAAAATTAGTTCACATTAATAAGAACGGGAAACACCAATTTTTGTCAAAATAATTAGTTCCATAAAATGTGTTTTATTCAATGTTTAGAAAGAATTTATGGGTGGTGGTTTGTTTTTTTAGAAAAAAAGGTGCAATCTCCGTTTCTTATTTTAAATATGTTGCTATGATCTAGTATTTATTTTAATATGTTAATATTTCTTTTAAATATGTTGCAATGATCTAGTATTAAATAGCATTTGCAGCCTGCAAGATTCAGGAGACAGAAAGCATAGCTGAGCTTTGGCCTTTGGAACAGGTGGTGTTGCAACATGGAAACCCACGGATGTCAACACCCACAATTCTCATTTCTTTGTCCTAGGGAGAATAGCTGATCTGTTAGTCATGCTCCACTTTCCTGTTTTAGCAGCGGCAGAATTGCCAACTCTTGAAGATTGCGCTGTCATGCAAGCCTTCCAGGGCTACATCTGTTTCTAATGTACAGTTCATAATTTAATGACGAGACACTTCAGTGGTCTACCCCGCTGCAAATCTCAGTTGTTAAAAACGTCTGGAGCAAGAATACTTGACTTTAAATATTAGGCACTTTTTTGGCACATTAATTTTCTCACATTTGGAAGCAGAAAATGTAGTAGTAGCTGTCACTTTGGGTAAAACTGTTTACTTCTAAATGCTGTTTGCAGCTTCATGCCATGATGCAAACAGAATTTTAAACGTGGACAAGAACGTGCATCCAGTACCCCAAGGCATCCATAGGGTGAGTTGTTTTCTGTCAGAGATCTCAGATGTCCCTTCTGGCTCAACACCAAGATTCAGGGGTGCACGTCTTCTGACTCAAATCACTGCTTCCAAGACGAGGGAAAGGAATCTCAGAAACCCCACTATATCCGCAGTCAGTCCTCAACTTGCTGTTCTTTGGATCAGGGTCTAAATCTTGTCTTGTTCAATCTGATTAGCAATAGCAGCATTCAACGTTTTTTAAAAGCCTGTTTGTTACACTTAATGTATTTTGCTTCAGACAGTAGCTTAGGAAATCTTACACAGCCAGCTTTAAAACAAGCCTTTGCCAGACCAGTTCTGAAATTTAGTAATCCAAAAGTATTCTTGGTATTGATTCTTTTTTAAAAAAAAATGCTATGTAAAACCCTAAGCCACAGAGGGGGAAAATGGTATGTCATATTTAAATATAATCTCTTCCTTTTATGCACAATGGGATGGAGAGCCAGAGAACTCCCTCTCACCACAATGTCTCAACTGCTAAAAGCCATATCTCATTTATGATGCATATTGGCTAGTGCTGTAACCTTACAACCTGTGGGTGGGTGGGCCCAATTACACAGAGTAAAATATGCTTTTCCTCACTGGTTAGGCATGTTTGACAATCAGAACGCACAGACATCCATAAACAGCAAAGTGCCACATTTTTTTAAAAAAGAAAACTTAAAATGCGGAACAGATTGTCTCTAAAAGAGGGGGGACCCTTCAAAATGTGCAGTATTTACTAGATAATGGAAATAAACACACTGATCTCAGTATGAGGTTTCTAACTGGGCAGTTTAAAATTGGGACATTTCTTCGTGTGGAAAATACAGATTTGCTTTTATATAGCCGATTAAGCACTTCAGGTATGGGTAATTCCCCCCCCCTAATTATTTTTTCAAGTAAGATTTTCACCATTTCTTTTTCATCCTCAATATTTACACAAATTCAGAGGGGGAGGGGGGAGAGGAAGTAATTTCATGGCTTTGGAAATCAATATAAACAAAGGCCTGTGGCAGCATTTGAAGAAGCAAACAACTTGTACTATAACAAAGACTACCGTTGTTGTTGTTGTTGTTGTTGTTGTTGTTGAGTCGTTTAGTTGTGTCGACTCTTCATGACCCTGTGGACCAGAGCATGCCAGGCACTCCTGTCTTCCACTGCCTCCTGCAGTTTGGTTAAACTCATGTTGGAAGCTTTGAGAACACTGTCCAACCATATCGTCCTCTGTCGTCCCCTTCTCCTTGTACCCTCAATCTTTCCCAACATCAGGGTCTTCTCTTCTCATGAGGTGGCCAAAGTATTGGAGCCTCAGCTTCAGGATCTGTCCTTCCAGGGAGCACTCAGGGCTGATTTCCTTAAGAATGGATAGGTTTGATCTTCTTGCAGTCCATGGGACTCTCAAGAGTCTCCTCCAGCACCATAATTCAAAAACATCAATTCTTCGGCGATCAGCCTTCTTTATGGCCCAGCTCTCACTTCCATACATCACTACTGGGAAAACCATAGCTTTAACTATACTATATGCTTTTTAAGATGCTGTCTAGGTTGAAATATCATAATTTTCAAAAGTAAGGGGTCCATGGCTTGGCTTCTGAAAAACTGGTGTTTCCTAAGTAGCTAAGTACTGAAGACCCCCCAAACTAGAATATTGCGGCCAGTTTTGAGCAGCACATTTTAAAGAGGACACTGGTGAACTACTGTATGTCTGGAGGAGGGTTTTGGACAGGCTTTATTAAAGCATGAACACTGGCACCAAAACCAACAAAACACAGCACTGCTGGTACAAACCACCTGCCACTACAGATCCTCCCTCCCTCTCTCTATCCATCCCACCCTTGTGGCACACAGTCCTGACCCCTTTACACAATCTCACACTCTCACTGGGACACAACTTCCCAAGGCGTTGATGCCTCCTCATGCAGCCCCCTTCTTGTTGCTCCCCACCAGGCACCTTACCAGCAGGCACCTGGCCAGGTGTTGCAGTCCTGGATCCCAGTTCAGCACAGGCCACAACAGGCTCACTGGGCACCCTTGCCTGACATCCACGGAGATGAAGAGAAATGACCTCATGATGTTTTCTCGTGGACTTTAATTGGAGCACCTGGAAAGGCTGTGGCGTGAAGACCGCTGGTGAGATGATTTGAATTGTGTTTATGAGGTGTTGTCCCAGGGTTGCGAACATATAGTTAAGCACAGACCACTGCTATTGAACGACAATATTTGCCTCATTAGTGGTTTGAATCAACATTTCTAGAGATTCAAGATTAAAAACAGACCACACTCATATGATTGCTACTTCCTATTCTGTGTATTCTCCCATGGGTAGAAAAATGTTATTTTATCTTATCAGTACTTCCACACTATGTTATAGTGTGCTACTCTTGGTAGATGAACAGATGCATCTCATATCTCAATAAAACAAAGGATCACGTTCATTTCGGCTATCTGTTTTCAGAGCTTTGTTGGTGTTCTGCAACATTAAAAATCCAGGCTAGTGATTTATGTAAAGGGTAGGGCTGCATCAACCCAACCAAGGAGCTTTCCCAAACCACCCAATATGAAGAACACCCAAAGCTAAGCCCATGTGTTATCCCTCAACCAATCTTGCAAACATTGCGGTAAATTATATTCGCTGCAGAACAAGCAACTGCCTTGGCATGAAATTTGCTCTGTTGCTTTTGTTGGCTTATGACACAGGATTTTGTCTAATGATCAGTGAGTTTAATTCCTAGTCTTTTGTTTCTGTTATTAGTCATGCCTATAAATAATTGGGGGTGGGCATTATGATGCCATTTCCTGTGATTGAACAAAATCTAGGTTTTGATTAATTTAATTTGAGGTCATGTTATCTAAACAGACATTATTCAGGCATACTTGGACTGGATTAGAACCAGTGAGCCCACCTTTATTTTTGAGTACTCAGACAAAGAGGTGGTGTTTGATCTTCGAAATCAGCAAGATGCTAAACATAGCCATGAACAAAGTTAAGGAATGGGATGTTCGAAATCCTCCTGCTAGCCTGGTATTCATTCAGGCACCTGAAAAGAAATTATTCAGATACAAAGGAATTACCATGTGAATGGAGTTTCTGCACAGTTTCTGCATATGCTGCCTTGCATTTTTATAGAGACGGCAAACACAAACCAGCGTGAGAAAGCAGGTGGTATTTTCCTCTATCTTTTGAGCACCAGTCTTTCCCAGCAGTTAGCTGGGTGCACTAATGGCTAAAGAACAGAAACTTTTCGATTTGGATCCAAATTCCTAATCCAGACATTGGTTTGGTGGGGGCTTTTTTGTTTGTTTGGTTGGTTTTTGTTTTAGATGCACCAGACTTTTGATCCAGATTGCATTGTATGACACATAATTTAAACTAGGAGCTGACGGGTGAAGGGGAAATAAAACATAAGATGTCAGAGTCTTCAAGAGCGACACACTGTGGGGAAGACTTCTTTTGAGAACCATATTTTCACCATTCATTATTAACCAAAGACTCAAAGGCTGAGCCTGAAAGTGTCCCACTAAGTTCAGCAAGCACACTTTCTTGTAAAATGCTTAAGATTGCAAGATTAGTGAAAATTTCTAGATGACATTACACTGGCAACTTTTACTTTTATTATCTTTGATGGCCATATGCTGAGACGTGTTCTTCTAGAAGCAATAATCTTTCAGCCAGAACTTCTAGCCAGAATCACCCTTCCAGCCATTAGTTACATGGACTAATACACAGTAAATTGGCTTTGCCTGCTCTCATGTCATAAACTGGCAGGACACAAGGGAAGGAGAAAAGGATCCTGGCGAGGGGTGTAGCCATGATTGGTACACAGCTGAAGAAGGGGAAGGGGAAGTTGTGGACTTAGGAGGTACTATTGGAACATCAAAGGATCTTGCAGGGGCAGCAGACAGTTCAGGGGAGGCAGGCGAGGGGGAGACATCACGAGAACCAGATACGCCGTACCCCATGATTCTGCGGACCTGCTGGGCTCTGAGGCATTGGGAACAGTGGGAAGCGCCCTCTAGGAGACTGAGGCAGGCAAGGCAACACAGCCCAGCTCACTAGTTGACCAAGTGGAGATCATGGGGCAATGGGCATAGCCAGGATCTTTGTTAGGGGGGCAGGCTTTTGTTGGGGGGCAGAACCTCATATTTGCATTGATTTGTATTCTTTTTGATTGATTATGGGGGCAGCTTGTGGAAGAAGGAAAAACCATCTTCCACAAAAGCTGCTGCTTGCCTTCTATCACTGTGCCATACAGAGCGTGCTCACATACGGTTTATGTGTGTGGTACGGAAGCTGTACTTCTCAGGACAGAGCAGGGCTGTGTAGAATTATTAAAACAGCAGAGAGAATTATTGACTGCCCACTCTCCACCTTAGAACAAATCTATACCACCAGGTGCCATAGAAAAGCACTAGACATATCAAGAGATCCAACGCACCCTGGTCACCATTTGTTTCAGCTCCTGCCATCGGGACGGAGATATAGAACTATGCAGGCAAGGACGAGCCGTTTCAGAAACAGTTTCTTCTCTAGAGCGATTTTGGCCTTAAATGGAAAGCCTGGACTTTGAAGTCATCTTATTTTACTTGTTATTTGTATTATATTTACTGTTTTTAATTAGGTTTTTAAATTTTGGATTATGCGGAATGCTTTATCTGAGTGGATGTAGCAACCGAGTAATTTTGTTGTTCCCGCAAGGGGACAATGACAATAAAGATATCTTATCTTATCTTATCTACACCCATGCATGGGGCTTATTAGGTCTGGGAGGTTTGCAGTCACTCAGCTGGGTGACATGTGAAAAGGATCTAGGAGTCTTGGTAGACCACAAACTTGACATGAGTCAGCAGTGTGATGCAGCAGCTTAAAAAGCCAATGCAATTCTGGGCTGCATCAATAGGAGTATAGCATCTAGATCTAGGGAAGTAATAGTACCACTGTATTCTGCTCTGGTCAGACCTCACCTGGAGTACTGTGTCCAGTTCTGGGCACCACAGTTCAAGAAGGATACTGACAAGCTGGAACGTGTCCAGAAGAGGGCAACCAAAATGGTCAAAGGCCTGGAAACGATGCCTTATGAGGAACGGCTTAGGGAGCTGGGTATGTTTAGCCTGGAGAAGAGAAGGTTAAGGGGTGATATGATAGCCATGTTCAAATATATGAAAGGATGTCATATAGAGGAGGGAGAAAGATTGTTTTCTGCTGCTCCAGAGAAGCAGACACGGAGCAATGGATTCAAGCTACAAGAAAGAAGATTCCACCTAAACATTAGGAAGAACTTCCTGACAGTAAGAGCTGTTCGGCAGTGGAATTTGCTACCAAGGAGTGTGGTGGAGTCTCCTTCTTTGGAGGTCTTTAAGCAGAGGCTTGACAGGCATATGTCAAGAATGCTTTGATGGTGTTTCCTGCTTGGCAGGGGGTTGGACTGGATGGCCCTTGTGGTCTCTTCCAACTCTATGATTCTATTATTCTAAGCTCGGGGCAGGTGAGAATCCCATTCTTCAGCAAGTCTTTGCTCAGCTGTAGCAAAGACAGGTGCAGCAATCAAGATTGGGAAGCAAGGCAGAAACTCTGGGTCTGCTCAACTTTCTTTGTTGGTGGACCATGACTTTGCTGCTTCAGGAACTCCACTGGATTGTGACTTTGGGACTGACCCCAAATGTTCCAGCCTGCAGGTTGACTTTGGACCTTGCTTGGTGTAATGGACCTGGCCTGGTATTTGACCATTTGAACTGTGACTACTCTCTAGTGTTGCCCTCGGGACTGTCTGCACTATCAGGACTTATTTCCAGGTGTGCTGGGGTTCGGGACATTTCAGTATGCAATAGAGATATGCATAAAATGAGATGTTCTTTGGAAAACAAGAATTCCTGACAATCTACCTTCAAGACAGAGATATTCTGGGGATCTCTTAGGACTGCACAAACAAAGTAAGTTCTTTGCATTTGGAGAAACAACACAATGACAAGAACAAGTACCGTAAGTGTGCTTTAGCTCAAAGTGTTCTAAGCCAATTAATAGGTTAAAAATTCTTAAACACAACTGTATTATTTAACATTGTATCAAAGAATATAGCTTTAGTTGTAATAAAAAATGTGAAATGGGAATTGTGAAATCAATTGAAGGGAATTGCTTCGTTTCTTTCACATACAGTAAAAGAAAAATGGCTGAAAACCATAAACAAGAAAAAACAAGGATGAATTTATTTATAAAACCAAGTAATTCAAAGAAATTCATAAGTTTTTCAATGTATGGGTAAATTAATGGCTCTCAGGTTCTATTCCTTTATTTAATTTTTTTAATGTTTCTTTTAAAATCAGAACATGGAAATCCATATACTGTATTACAAAAATTGGAAATGACTTGGCTATTTATTCTTGATCGTCATAATCTTATTTGGATTGGCATTAAGAGAAACCCCCAATGTGCAGATGTCATGACCTCTGTTGTTGAAAGGGTCTTGAATCTAGATTAATCAAGAATGGTGGCTTATTTTACAGTGCACATAAGTCAATTCAAATGTGTATTTTTGTAATGAACTCAATAAATCATTGAATAGCTTTGCAATTTTGCCCAACCATTTCATTAGTTTCCAAATTTGAATTCTACTATTAATGATGACAATTATTTACTATCTGTGATTGTGAAAATGAAAAATATCCTATGTGGCCTGACCTTAGTGCCCTAAAGCTCTAAAAATGCTAAATTTCTTCCTTTTTCAATCATATTTTGTCCAGAATATGACTCAGAGCAAAATGTTTAGAGCTTAACATGTCTTTGTCTTGCTTTTAACAAAAATGCTGTGGAGGGCAATGATGATGATGATTCTTCCCCAACATCCCAGAAGTTCCAGCTGCTGGTGCTGGTCTTATTGCACTTAATGCAAAAAATATTAAGAGTCTTTGTAATCAAAGAAAATAAAGCCATATTTAAGGGAATGGAAGGTTCCAAACTAAGGATGCGGTGCTGATATCTAGGAGGGCATCCCAGGATAATGTCAGAGTGACCGCTCCCCACCTCAAATGGGGAGTGCCTTTTGCATGGTCGCACGCAGCCCCCGGATCCCAATGCGACTCCTGGTAGTTCGGGCTGGACTCATCCTCCCCAGGCTGGATACCTGGAGGTTTCAGCCTACCTCAGCCAATCATCCAATCCCGCCTGGGGAGGCGTTGCCAGGGGATCGTCCAGGTAAGGGGAGGGATCGTCCTGCCCACACAACAGGTGAATCTTACCTGCGAAGCGGCAGTTGGCTCTGGAGCGTCTCCCACCCTGCCCTCCTTCAGTTAAGTCTTCTTTTGCAGTTACGTGGGCACTGCTACATCAAGGTCGCTGTTGAAGGGCCAGAAAGGAATTTTCTTGCATTGGCAGGTTTTGCCTTTCCCGTAGCAAAATGTCACAACTTTGGCGGTTTCAGGCCTTGGGCAGAATCCTTTAGTCTATCTTCCTAAAGGGGGGGGGCGTGGAGCTGATGCCCCCCTTGCGGCGGTGATCCCAGGGTTCCCCGTTAAAGGGGTCTTGAGGGGAGGCATTGGCCATACCCCAAGAGGTTGTCATTGCTCTCCCCTCCAACGGTGGTGAAACATATGTTCTCCAGAGCCAGCCCAATCCCTACACATTCTGGATCTCCCAGATCCCTGGCCAGGGACTGGGGAGGATAAATGCTCAATGCCTGAGCCAAGGTCTCCCTACATCTGAAACTTAATAAAGTTGTGGCCAATTTTAATCCCATAGCATGTTGTCTTGAGTCATTATTCCGCTCAGGGGTTGCCTGGGGTTTGGGGGGACTCTGCCTGTCCATGCAATTAGAGCTCCAGCATCTATGCCGGCATCTCCATCATGGACACTGCCAGCTCCTCTGATGCTGGGAAATGATGAGTCAGGGCATTCTGGGCTGGGGACATTCTAGAAAGCAGTTTGGATCAAAAGACATCCTGCTCACCTTATGCCTCTAGAAAGCATGTTTCCAATGGGAAGAGAAATGGGCAGCAATGAAGCAGCACAGAAATAAATAGAAGAATACAGAGCCCAGTTTATACTAACCTCATTTCCACCATACCAACTTGAGACCAAGGAGTTCAACTGCCTTCACACCCACCCACCCTTAGGACTGCATTATTGGTCGCATGTTAGTCTCATTGAAGTAAATGGGATTGGTTTTTATGACTGCCTATGGGGGAGTGCTGCCTGGCATTTCAAAGAACCCCCCCCCCCCGAAATTGTGATTTTGGGGTGAGGTTCTGTTCTGGCCCATGCACAAGCACCCATCTGCACCCAGGGCTTAGACTTGATCTGGGGAGCACCTGACCCAGCCCCGAAAGAAGTTCTTTTCTGCAGACAGGAAATGTTTAATTAGGATTAATTTGGTCTATCATCTTGATTCAAAATGTAACAACCAAATGTAGATGAAAACTGCTGCAAAGGGGGTCGGGTTGCTTTGCTAATCTGAATTCAGCCCGATGCATCTAGATTCTTATTATTTGGCTGTGTGTGTGTGTGTGTGTGTGTGTGACCTGATTACTTTATGACATATTTTCTTCGTGAGCTGCTCATTTCTTTTCCTGTTGACCGAGATGTATAGTACTATTGAAATATGATGTGTATTTTGGAGTTCAAATTTAAATAGTATGCACTTTAAGCAACCATTTTAGTAAGTGTTTGATGTTTATGGGCAAAGGAGAGAAGTGGGATGTGCAATGGATTTGCAAAAGGAAAATTTAAAGTACCTGAATACATTTTTGCAATAACTAACTCTTAAATGTGCTTAAAAAAATCTTCCAGGTTTTGTGACAAGACTTAATCTATCCTTGGACTGAGTGTGATCAAAACATGCATGAGTTTTGAAGTCAACCCTGCTGCCCTTTATAATATGAGGTAATGTATTTGCCTTCTTAAAAATGGAAAACTAAATAGACTTGACTTCACCGGTGAAAGCATTTCTTTCTCCTTCAGTAATCCATTCGTTTTAGAGTTTAACGTGTCTTCTTTTTAAATGCAAAGCATAAAATAGGGAAGTGGAATGTAAATTAATGAATATATTTATGACAAGATCTTTGAGCGCTGCTTATAAGCTTGCTGTCAGAATTAGTAATGCTGAAACCATATCATATTAGTGTGGCAGAATTGCTGTTTTGCTCTGTGTAAGCACACAGACTTAATCAGGCTGCTAAGTCCATAGAAGTATTTTTCACATCTAGCAACACCACCCAGATAGTGATACCCAAAACCTCATTATTTAGCCCTGCTGAAAATTAACGGCAATTCAATTTCAGGACCAGGTCCTCGAAGCTCTGGATATTTTTTAAAAAAACACTTGCCTTTGTTTGTACAAATACACAGGGCATGGAAGTAACACATGGTGTTCCCCATGCAACAGGCCATTATGAACAGCTATACATCCCCTTGGAGGTTTGGAACTAACCCTGACAACACAATGGATGGGGAAGCCATTTCATGATTGGAAGCTGGGTGGCCACATCTGAACTTCAGTGTGTAGCTCCACATGCTGCAAAGCCCTTTCACTCAGGATGAGGAATGGATTCCCTCAATTTTGATTCCCTTCCTTATGAATCAAGCGGATGGCATGCTAGTTTTACTGGTGTTTTATTGATCTAGGATTCTGAATAAAATCTGTTCAGCTGAGGCTGCTGAAGAGCGGGGTGAGTTTCTACATCCACTATTGTGATGTGATCAGGTTTGGGCTATGAGGGGACAATTTGAATAAGAAAAATGTGGATTTTAAACACCAATAATAGCGCCTCCAGTGTTGCCAGCCATTTCCACTCAAATACCTAGATGTGAAAGAACAACATTCGGCTCCTATCACATTTTCATCATTTGTGTGAGTGCATAAATAAGGCCAACAATATTTGAGGAGGGATGAATTAGAATTATTCCCAGAAAAAAAAAATCACTAAAATAAAATAAAATAAAATAATAAAACATGAAATGAATCACATTGAAACATATACATAGGATGATTTCATGAACCCAACATTCTGGGTCATTTTAAAGAGTTCAGAGCCCATCCAAAACCTTTTGAAAGGTCAAAACAAAATAAAAAAAGAAATAAAAGAAATGAAAAAAATCCTTCCAGTAGCACCTTAGAGACTGGAAGGAATTTGTTATTTTGTTTCAACTACACCAGACTAACACGGTTACGTACCTGTAACTTTTGAAAGGTATAAGTAATTTTCTTTGGCAACCTGCCCAAAGTATTTCTGACAGTATGAGCTGTTTGAATGTGGAACAGACCCCCTTGGGAGGTTTTGGGCTCTGATTCCTTGGAGGTTTTCAAGCAGATGCTTTAGTTGAGATTCCAGCATTGCAGAGGGGTTGAACTAGATGACCCTCAAAGTCCTTTTCAACTCTACAATTCTACTTAAAACATGGAGGAGCATACTTTGAAGCTGGAAGAGCAATTTAGGTTTAGCCACTCAGGTTACTACGACTGACAAGTCAGAATTTTCACCTTGTTATAATAGTTCCTTAAATACTCAATAAAAAGTTTCCATTCCTCAAGGAATTTTTCATCATGTTGGTCTCTAAACTTTGCTGTTAATCTTGTCAGTTCCATGTACTCCATCATTTTCAAAAGCCAATCTTCCGTTGTTGGAACCTCTCTTTCTTTCCATCTTTAGGCATACAATATTTGTGTTGTTGTGCATATAAGTTAACCAGCTCTTTTGGAGCATCATTGTATATAATTCCTAAAAGAAAAACTTCATGTTTCTTGGGAATCATCAACTTAAACATATTTTTAATCTCATCATATATTGTTTCCCAATAGCCCTTATCTTTTTTGCAAGTCCATCACATAGGGAAAAATGTTCCTTCTGTCTTTTTGCACTTCCAACACATAGTTCACTTAGTTTTATACATTTTGGCTACCTTATTTGTGGATAAATCATATCTCTACATATAAATTTTTATTATTTTTTTAGATTGCAAAGTTTAAATTGGAATTACGAAACCAGGCAAGTTCCCTTTAAAAGGGGGGTATATTTATAAGTGACTGAAGTCTGCTTAGCTCAACAACAATCAATTTTTAAGTAGCTATCTGATAATAGTGAGGTGTATTCATCTGCAATAACAGTAGGGACTACTGAACCACCCACTTTCTGCACCTATAGTTTTTGATGGCATAGTATTCCTGATAGGACATTAACTTGGAAGGGAATATAACTATTTCAGCTAAGATTTCCATTATACCCAGTCATTTCCATTAGAAATCTTGAATTTATTTGTATTCAAATTGAACTATCCAGTTAAAAAAACAAAAATATTTAATTTAAAGTAAATATTTTAGGTTAGTTATTATTTTTCATGTCAAGCAACTTATGTCTATTCCTCAGAAAACCTGGGCAGTGACAATGTGTGAGAGTGCAGATAAAGAAGCCTGATGATTGCTGTAGTTGTTTAGTTGTGTCCGACTCTTCGTGACCCCATGAACCAGAGCACGCCAGGCACTCCCGTCTTCCACTGCCTCCTGCAGTTTGGTAAAACTCATGTTAGTAGCTTTGAGAACACTGTCCAACCATCTCGTCCTCTGTCGTCCCCTTCTCCTTGTGCCCTCCATCTTTCCTAACATCAGGGTCTTTTCCAGGGAGTCTTGTCTTCTCATGAGGTGGCCAAAGTATTGGAGCCTCAGCTTCAGGATCTGTCCTTCCAGTGAGCACTCAGGGCTGATTTCCTTAAGAATTGATAGCCTGATGATACTGAAAGCTTAATACAGCACAATTGGATTGGTACATATCAACAAAGAGAAAGGTTTGTATCTTAAGAAGTGTATAGAAGATACTTCATTAGGCATTTCTATATAAGTAGATTTGATAAGGTTTTAAGTGCACGGATAATAAATATATGTCTTCTACATTATAATGTAACATTACTTTGTGTGTGTGTGTGCGTGCGTGCTTTAAAATAAAATACATGCATACATATTATACATAAAAGCTTCATTCAAACATCTTATCATTCAAACATAACAGAGTGGAGACTTAGAAATGGTCATATTAAATGATGACTATTAAAACAGCTTTCTTTCACTGCCACAAGCCATGAGGCAAAATAAATAAATAATACATTCTAGACAAGCAAGCAAGATTAGTTGTGAGTTCTGCCATTTCAGACAACTTCAGATCTAGACAGAAAATAACTGTTTTTGTTCTTTTTGGAGGTTTCACAAAGTACTGAGGGAGATGCTGGAGGTGATGGAAGAGAAAGAGCCTAAGAATTCATAATCAACCCCATTGTTGCCTCCTTTATATGTTGTCAATGGACACATTTTCCAGACTGACGTCCTTTGGTTGCCTTTCTCTCTCAGACTACAATGGCAAGAATTTTTTTCCTTTGCTTCTCTCAAAGGCTTATTTTTTGCTTATTACAACTAAAGGTGCAAAGGGGGTGGAAAACACCAAGTAACCTTATTGGAGGTTTATTGCTATTGGCCATAGTAAGGACTATTTATCTAAACTGACCTAAGCAGATTTATTATGAGGTAAGCTCAGTGCTTGAGGAAAAGCTCGTTCTGCAGAAGTTGCACTCCAGACAGTGTTTAATGGTCTCCTTCACACCCTAGCAGGAATTTTACCTTGTCTCTAGACATTTGTATTGATTTGCAACTGGTCCGAAATCTGCAATATTAGTATTCTCACTTGCTCTTTAGCTTTGGTTCGCACTATTCATTTTGTTGCCCATGCAGGCAGCTCTCATCATTCCAAGGCACATACCTGCTGCATAGACACATGTTAGGATATGACACATGCAATTGCAAATATAAGACGTAATCCAGCAAAAAAAGTAAGCAAACGAGAGATATTCTCACACTGAAATCAATGGGGCTGTAAAGTAGGGGTGGATGAATCAATCTATTTCTGGAGATTGGGCTATTTGTTCTACAGGCTTCTTTTGCAAAGCAATATAAATCCACATTGTGGAGGGATTGTTGAGATTGATCTGAATAGTGGCGTTTCATGGCAGGGGTCCAGGCTAACTGGCCTCTGCAGCACTCCAAACCTATACTTCAAACTAGAGAGATAATAGTCATTTCAGGCATTTAAAAGTGGGGATAATGAACACACAAGAGGGAGCAGGAAGCTCTGCCCCTTCCTATGCGAGTTCATTAGGACATCTGAAGAGAGCCACACACATACAGCTGTATACATGGAAGGGTCTCTCTTCAAAGGTTCTAAGGGATGTGGCATAGGAAGGGGTTGTGGCCTGCCTGTGAAATACTGTTCCCTCCCCCTGCATTCATTAGCCCCACTTTTGAATGCCTAAAAAGGGCTTCGGAATTATCCAGAGAATTAGCAGATCCTGAACCACCAGTTAATATCAGTTTGAATAACTTCCCAACGCATAGGAACATCCTTGAGCTACCTGTGTGATTTAACTTAATGGCATTCTGTGCATTCTGCAGCATACATAGCATAGGGGATTTTGTTGTCGTCGTTATTGCTTTTGTTAACTGCAAAATAAATAGTGAGCCTCTCACGCCTTGTTACTTGAGTTTCAGATTCAGAAGCCTGACATTAAGCTTAAATATTTATTCGTATTTGAAACAGCATGATTGCATAATAGCACGAAATCCATGAAAATACAGAGGATAATAGTGTACTGTGATGCTTTGATTAGCTATACGCCAACCTGAGAAGTAGGAAATGTCAATTTCCATTGGCTATGTTGCGTTGAACTGTATATTTAGAGAGAGATGTGTGTGGTGCCCTGTGGTGGGGGGAAAGGCAATCAGGATTAAAGTAAACCGGTAGCAGCAAGAGGATTTGAAAAGGGAGGCGAGTAAAAGGGGAGGAAAGAGCAACAAAGAACAAAGCAAAGAGAGATAGCAAAGTATTGCGTGTGCTTATTGACTAGCTAGGTATAACTGAAGGGTATGGAAACTAGCCAAGCAACACTGAGCTAAGCCCTTCCAAAATGTACACCACTGATAAAAATATAAGCCAGATAGAAGGCTGATATATCCTCATTAGTCATCTGCTTGACTCATGCTTGTTTTTAATGCTTTTCTTTGTTAAATTCCAGACCAGCATTTAAGATAGCACACTGCAGAACTTGATTAAACATTATGCTAAGGATGCTGCAGAATTGAGAGTCACTCAAATGTAAGCTTTATCTATAGCTCAGTTATCCAGGAGCGTCCTCAGTGACAAGGATATGTGCCAGTTCTACTCACGAAGTCCACTTCTTATGGGATATCTAGCAGCCACAGACAGAAATGTAATGCCCTAAGAAGACACACTATCTACGTCATCATTGACTGGCGGCAGGTCTCTCAGCTCCAGTGCATTCTCTGTGCTACCTAGCTGCATTATGTACCAAAATTATGGATGCATGTGTGCATAAGAGAAGTCGTCCCACCCCCCAGTAAAACAACATAAGGTCTGGGCCTCTACTTGCACATTTGTTAAAAGCTGTTATTTGTTACTTTATACTATTCTATACCTTCCTTTCTGAAGCAATACAGATATATATTTCATAGCGACATTACTATATCCAAGTAGAAAGCACCTCAAAAGAGGCAGCCTGAGCTGGTCTTCTTTAAAGTTGCCTGTCCTGCCATAACAACTCAACAGCCATCCTTCCAGTAGATCTGCCTAGAACAGCCTTCCCAAACTTGCTGCATACCTGCCCTTGCCACCCTAAATCCGGCGCTGGTCCATTGATTTGATAAGGTTAAGTACTGCGTTTTATTTTAAAGATATGCTAGTAGACAGTGCTGCTAACACAAGCTTACGCACTGTGCAAATGGTCTGTGCTTGGTTGGGATTAGGCACAGGAGGTATAGTCCAGAAGGGAATCTCCATTCAAAAATTCTGAGAAATAACATCTATCACTTTGCTGTGGTATAAGGCTGCATGAAGCCACCCAATCTTTCTTAAAAACACACACACGCACACACACAAAAACAAGCAAACCTGAAATAGAAGGCTTTATTGGTTTATCCACTTATTTGAATTACTCCAAGTCCATAACCTTTTGACAGCCTTGGCCAATACCTCCAAGTCCATAACCTTTTGGCAGCCTTGGTCAATACAATTCAAGGATGTGAAATTAAGCCAGTTGCTTGTTTTTAAAAAAGATGTTAATTAACTTGCTAGTCTCCTATAATGTCGTTATTTTTGACTTACCTGAGGAAACAATAAGGGAAGGATTTCCTGTCTCCAGTATAGTCTCTCTCAAGTTGCTTTAAGAACTGCTAATGAAGGCGTGTTTCAAAGTGCCTGTATTCTTGGAGACCCCATGAAAATTCAGGTACCGAAAAGGATTGGGAGGAGCAGTGGGGTGTGGGAGGAGAATATACGTTTAACATATACATCTTCAGTTCCTGAGACAGAGGCAATAATTAATGATGATAGCTCAGCTTTTCCAGGGAGGGTAAAGGTTGCATATCAAAGCTGACACATGATGCGTTTTAAAAATCACAGGCTGAGATAGGAATCTAATGTCTGCTTTTTAAGAAGAGGAGGCCAGCGACTGTTGCAACTTTTGAAAGGGTTAAAGGATTCCAATTAGCTTGCGGGTCATGTATCACACTTGAAGTGTCTAAGCTTAACGACACACTTCATTGAACTCCATCTAGCAGGCTTCATGCTTATGAAGGTGTTCCTCTTGATTGCTTTTCATCTGGGCTACAAAACGATTTGGTTGGAGGCTGACATTGATTAAGTGCAAGAGAACCGTGTTTTACTGTGACAGCTGCTAGGCCTCTGTCAACAAATCAATGGATTTTTTTTTGGTCTTCTTAACTCTACCATTAGCATCCTGCTGTTACTAGAGATGAAAAACATCTCTATAGCTGCCTTTGTGATTGACCACTTTCTGATTTGCCACTCACATAAATGTTTCTGTGAAGGATGAGCCTAACCTTGTACTTAGAGCATTGGATTCTTCAGAATATATAGAGCACAGAGAAGGGCATGCCATTTTCCTTGTTACAAGAATTAAAAACCACTTAGCTGAAGAAAGGTTGTGCCACCATGTTACAACAGGAGGATTACAGACCTGTCAATGAAGAAGAAGACCATTAGTTTTAGAGTTCAATATAGTGCTTAATTTCTCAAACGAGAAGAGCTTCTCCTTTTCAAGACAGTCTGGAAAATCCTAGTCCCAGATATTGTGAGCACAGTGCATATGCTCAAGGCTACTCTCATCCTGATGAGTACTTTGCATGTTAGAGGGTTGACCTTTATTGAGTTGCAGTTGAGCTGGATTCTTTTTCGAGGAATGGGGTAGAAATTCTATTCCATTTATATCAAAGGTGAATTTAACCTAATCCACGCTAACTGAAATATAGCTGTCCTTTGAAAATCACACTTATCTGAATTTTGCAGTACAGTTCTTCAATCAAGTAAGGCATAAAAATGCATATTTTATTTTATTTTCTTTACCTGCCAGTGGAAGGACAAGAAGGAGGGAGCTAGTCTAGCTCCTCTAGGAAGGAGGGACTTCAGGAGGAGCCACCAAGAAGTCTTTCCCCAGTGTCTCCACCAAACATGCCTTTGAAGGTGGCGAGACTGAGAGATCTCAGAGCACAGGCAGGTTTATACAAGATAATATGGTCTTTCAGATAGTCTGGACCTAAGTAGTACAGGACTTTATAGGTTTTAACCAGCACTTTGAATTGTATCTGGAAACAGACCAGTAGCCAGTGAAGTTGTCAAAAGGGAGTCATATGTCCCCTATAAGCAGCCAGAATTAATTAATTATTTTTTTATTTATTAAATTTGTATACTGCCCTTCATCTGCAGATCTCAAGTGGTTCACAGTCTGGCTGCAGCTTTTTGCACCAGCTGAAGTTTCTGAGCACTTTGACAGTAATCCAAATGTGATTATTGTTCTTATTAGTACTATTACTAATAACAACAGCAACAACAGAGGAGACATGAGAAATGAATGGAACCCCATGTCATTACCAAAGGGTTTTGGATTGTGGCATCTGTATTATATGCCTAATGAATTTCTTGTGAAGAACTCGTACGTAATTTTCTAGTAAAGCCACTTCCGCACCTGCTACGGAGGTGGGGTTGTGGGCTTCCCGACTGAACCATTGCGCAGGGGGTGCCAGCTCAGCCCCTGCGCGATGGAAGGTTCCTGCCTGCATCACATCCGGACCGACCAATCAGGTCGGTCAGGGGCGGGGCTTCAAGTTTAAAGCCCCCTGCAGGCGGGAACTCTGCCTCTTTGCCCCCTGTTCGCCGGAGCGAACGATTCACCCACCCACCCACCCCTTAGGTAGGGGACGCTGCTATGGATGTCAGTTGGTCACCCTGGTTGGCCAGGGGGCCTGGTAGGATTTTCCCCATTGGGGGTTAGCTGCAATGGGTTTTTCGCCTACCTCATAACAATCCGTCACAACTTAGGTTAGGCAGTTAGGCGTTGGAAATTTGCATAACAATGAGATGGGGAGGGACAGGTTACGTCAGCAACTGCCCAAATTTGGAGAAGTAATTCTGTTAAAGGATTCCGGGGGCGAGGCTTGGTCCTGAGCCTGGAAATGCCAGGGCCGCAGAGCACCCCCCTTCATGGCCACAGGAGGAGTTCTGGTAGATGTACATTACTGGGCTCCTTACTGGTGGTTTGTGGCCTTAACCCAATTAAACTTATTTACCACGTCTTGTGTCTTTATTACACGGGAAGGAGGGACATTGCCACACAAGAGGTAAATTACTTTATTATTTGCATGGGCAGGCGGAGTCCCCCAAACCCCATGTGACCACTGAGCGGAATAATGACGCAAGACAACGTGCTATGGGATTAAAAAATGGCCACAACTTTAATGAGATTCAGATGTAGGGAGACCTTGGCTCAGGCATTGGGCGTTATCCTCTCCCAGGCCCCAGCCGGGGTTCTGGGAGGCTTCGGGGTTATCCAGAATTTATGGGGGGTAGGGCTGGCTCTGGAGAACATATGTTCAAGCAGAGAGAGCCTGCCCCCCCTTTCGCCGCCGCTGGAAGGGGGGAGCAATGTCAACCTATTGGCATGGACAATGCTTCCCCCCATGCCCCTTAAGGGGGGACCCCGATTATGTCACTGCAAAGGGGGTGAGGTCACTGCCTCACGCCCCTCCCATCAGGAAGATAGCCTGAAGAATTCCGCCCAAGGCCTGACACCGCCAAAGTTGTGACGTATTGCTACGGGAAAGGCGAAACCTGCCAATGCAGGGAAATTCCTTTCTGGCCCTTCAACAGTGACCTTGACGTAGCAGCGCCTGCGTACCTGGGGAAAAAAGGGGGATAATCTGCAACAGAAAGTGGTCAACGAGGGCGTGAAGGGTGGGAGAAGCTCCGGAGCCGACTGGTGCCTGTAAGTAGGATTCAACTTCTATTGTGTGAGCTGTAAGACCCCCCTTTACCTGGCCAGACCCCTGACAAACACCTCCCCCAGGCAGGATTGGCCAGATCCGAACTTCCAGGGAGTCGCCTTTTGGGGTCAAGGGGGCTGCGCACGACCACGCAAAATGCACCCCCATTTTATGTGGAGAGCGGTCATTATTATAGTAGCAGGACTTATAATGAACCCTCCTTTTAGGAATTTATTGAATATTTTGTTTTAAATAATGTCTTGAAAAAATATTTCAGAATCACAGCAGACTGGTTTTCTCGGGAAGCTAAACTCACTTTGCCATCTAAATGCATCTTGAATTTTAGTAACCATTTCACATGCCTATAATTAAAAGATATTCCACTGTGTATGAAATGTTCTCTTGTGGTTTTCACGGACCATCAGTTTTCAAGCAACTCCCAGTCGTCCCCTATCTAAACTAACCATTAGCACTTCAAATAATTCTTGCTCATAGAACCATATAATATATACCCTTCATGGTATCTTGATTTCAGACTTGTTTGTAGAAATACACTTTTTAAGCAAGTTATAGCTGCTTTTTCTCATAAGAGAGGTCTAGGATTGTGTTACAATTCTTGGATTAGGCTGTGCAAAATAAATGTTTTAAAGTACTTGTGAATATGGACAGTAAGACTTTAACACTTTTATTATTTATTTGTTATTATTACTTTTATATCCTCCCTGTCCACCAAACAGCTCAAGGCAGTGTACAAACACACATTTTCCCTCCACTTCAGACCTGTCAGGTAGGTTCAACTGATGAATAGTAACTGACAAAAGGACATCTAGTGAGTTTCATAGCTGAGGGGAGATTCTCTCTCTCTCTCTCTCTCTCTCTCTCTCTCTCTCTCTCTCTCTCTCTCTCTCTCTCTCTCTCCACACACACACACACACACACACCAAATTCACAGCATACATACGGCATTCAGGAAAAGCATCCATCAATACAACCAGATTTTCCTCATCGAGAATTTTGTGCGCCACTTCCAAAAGTCCCACCATATACTGTAGTCTGTAAAACCTCCCAGATCTTCTGACCCATTAGAGACCTTTAAATTGTGGGTAATTTTTTTCTTAAATTGCTGATGTCCACTTTGGACCAAATACTTCCCACTGGTGTACTATTGCAATTCTGGTTGCAGGCAGCACCCATATTATCAGGTATTTCAAGTGTGAATCACACACACAGCCATTCCATAGATTTAACAAACAAAAGGGGGGGTGTTCCATTACAATATCACTTTTACATATATTAGAGATCTCCTGATAAACCTCAGCCTAAAATTTAGAAACCAGCAGGCAACCCCACCATAGATGGAAGAAGGTACCTCTCTGCCCCTACACCAGCAATTTGGCGAGAGCCCAGGTGTTGTTCTAGAAATGCTATCTATGTACAATTTTTTATGACCAGTCCCTTGATGTAGTTACTGATTTATACTGTTTAGAAAGCTCTTCCTGAAAACAAATGGAACATTTCCTGGCTATTTGCGCACATTTTTCCCATTTACATTTCCATCCCAGTAAAGGTCCACTGTACGCAGTTCCAATAATTCTTTTAGATACCAGCTCTCTGCCCCTATTATCCAGCTCTAATAATAGCCTTTCAAATCCTGTAAGAGCCCAAGAGGCTTGAGCTTTGAGGGTTTGACTAGCCAATATATGCTGTAATTGATAAATCTGCAGCTGACTAAAATTCAGGGGCCCTATATTAATCCTTAATTGGTAGTATGAGAAGTAACCTGAGTGGATATTCGAGCCTGAATCTCCCCAGGGCTAATTAGACGTTGTAACCACTACACCACTCTGGCTCTCTCCTTCTTGTGACACTTATATTGTATACTGTATCTATTTACATGTCTTGATGGAGTGGATTTATTAACAACTTACTCCTGTTTAAATAATACGTCACAGGAGAGCCATGGCTCCTCTGTGCAAGAAGTGCTGGCCCTCTCACTTAAATGTATGGGAATTGAACAAATACTCAGGGGACCTAGGTGGCACTGTGGGTTAAACCACAGAGTCTAGGGCTTGCTGATCAGAAGGTCGGCGGTTCGAATCCCTGCAACGGGGTGAGCTCCCGTTGCTCGGTCCCAGCTCCTGCCCACCTAGCAGTTCGAAAGCACATCAAAGTGCAAGTAGATAAATAGGGACCGCTCTGGCGGGAAGGTAAACGGCATTTCCGTGTGCTGCTTTGGTTCGCCAGAAGCAGCTTTGTCATGCTGGCCACATGACCCGGAAGCTGTCTGCGGACAAACGCTGGCTCCCTCGGCCTATAGAGCGAGATGAGCGCCGCAACCCCAGAGTCGGACACGACTGGACCTGATGGTCAGGGGCCCCTTTACCTTTACCTCTGAACAGATACAGCATTAGCATGCATGAGGTAGTTTTGTATAGCCTGGAGCTCCACATTCTGGAAGCCACTTTCATGCCTCAGGCTATGCCTCCTTCCCAGACCACATCCCTAACTTTGCCTCCTCCAAACCCTTCTGTAGTTTTTTTTTGTTGTTGTTTGCCTGGAATGGTCCTTCAAATGTAATGACACCTCTTGATTGCTCAGATGGAGAGATGGAACTGTATAAACCTCTGATTTGTGGCTGGACTGTAGCCTACTAGAAACACATCTGTTGTCCCATTCACATGTGGGCCCCGGAAGGTTCCCCATATAGGATTGTGGCCCTTGAGCTGAAAAAAATAAGAATCTTACCCTGCACTAGAACTACTGCCTGAGTGTGCTATTGGCACGTGCAGTAGTTGAATGAATGAACAGTACAAGATATACAGTATCTATAAAGGCATAAGCGGTCAGTGACTTATTTTCTCCCAAGTAAGTATTTCCTTCACTTGGGAGAATTATGGTTCATTATGCGTACAAATCTTCCATGTCGATGCACAATAATTCAGAACTTGCATACATCAAAATAAAAATATGTGTGCATAATCAACCATATTTCTTGCATGCCCTTTAAAAAAAAGACTAAATACAAACCTGTGTAATCTTCAGCTCTCCAAATGTACCCTCACATGCTTCCATCCAACTTCTCCCCTAGATGCCTTGGAGAAAGGAAAAAATATTAGGTTGTAACATATAGATCCTTTGAAATTCTTGCTTTTAAATAACACTTGTGGTTAAACCCTTAGGCTCCTACCATTTCTCAAGTGAAGATTAAATAAATTCAGTAGACTTCTGTAGGAGTCCATGGCTGCCTCCGGGGGAATAATTTCAAGTTCTGTTCAGCAGATAGGTACCGAGGCGCTTCTATATACGACACACAGAAGAACAGGTTTTCCTCAGCATTTCTGTCTATTCATTAAAACTGGCCTGTCACTGCAATGTATTTTTAGTTAACTCAGTTCTATCTGGGCATAGGTAAAAGAAATGAACATTTTATTATTGCACACTTTCCCATATGCAATGAACAACTGCTTCCACCAGCCAGAGCTAGTTTTAGAGGCCTACATGTTATAGCTGAACCTATGGTCTATAATATATGGGTGTCTGCAAGCAGGGGATGGAGTGGGGCAGGTTACCTGTACAATGCTGAAGAGGTGTCTTGTTCCTGATGAAATTTCTCTCGTCGCGTAAAAGAAAACACATCAATCTCACTTTTGGCTGGAGTCACTGTCGAGAGAAAGAAGATTTCCAGAGCTAAATAAGTCCCTAAATGCCAACCTCTGCAGAAGTGGACCATACATTAAAGAGCAACATTTGGGATGAAAGTATGAATTATAATTAAACCAAAGGCCATAGCAATGAGAACAGAGGTGATTTTTGTAACTCCTGAAATTTTTCTTAGGTCTCCTCAAACTCACAGCTAGATCTAACTGAATTAACTGAAAATAGCACCAACAGTCCTACACCTTTGTGTGTGTGTGTGTGTGTGTGTGTGTGTGTGTGTGTGCGTGTGTGCGATGAACTGAAAATAGCACCAACAGTCTTATACCTTTTTGTGTGTGTGTGGGGGGGGAAGAGCTCAATTATGCAACAAAACAGAAGAATCTCTCTACATAACCTGAATTTCCCTGTGGGAAAGTTCTTTCTATCTTTTCTCCAAGTGAGAGTCATCTCCAGATAATCTGCCAGCAGCTCCCTACAGCTCCCAGCATACACAATTTCTCACTTACACCCTCAAATTCCTCACTCCAAAAATTCATTTGCTACTTTGGGTACATGATCAAATTGAAGAGCAGGGTGTAACTCCCCCCCCCCAAAAAATAATAATATTTATTCATTTTAAAACAATACAAAATACAAAAAATCACAAAGACAAAAACAAAAAGACAAAAAAAAACATAAAAAAGAAAAAAGAAAAACATATCAATTACAACAAATCCTTTCATTTTTACTTCACATTGTAGGCTTCCTCAATTCCCCCCTCACTGGGTCCATTTTTAAATTCAACTTAAGCTACCGTATTTTCATATTATATCTTAAATCATTTTGACACATTTTTTTCATTGTCTCTCAACTATTCCTAAACTATAAACTTCAACTAACCTTAACCTATAATTCATCAATTATTCCGAATCAGAAATTATTTTCCCAACCATCTACAGGTATCTTGTATTTCACCCCTTAACCTAAATTTTATTCCCAAAAATTATCCATAAATTCAGATATTGCTTCTTCTTTCCTAATAACATTTATACACTTAGATCTGATTCAGCTCCCCCTCCCCTGGACTCGAGGTCTCCCAGACGATTCAGCCAGTTCCATAGGTCATTCCAGTTTCGGACCATCTTAATCAGTCAAAAAATAACATCCATTATTACTCCTCACCCCACTCCCACTCTGTCACAGCCTATCCACCACACTTCCTCCTTCGTCCCCTGCTCTCTCCCCAATTCTCTGTTACAAGATACCATCCATCTAAGTTTCCACTTTTCAATCCTTTCACAATTTTTATTCCCCTTAGATTCTGACCCCAGCATGGATCCTGCTCTCCCTTGCTCCCTGGGAGGGCATTATTCCATGCTGGTTCTTCTTTAAAAACACTTTGAGTCAAGCATGGGTCTTGCCCCCCCCCTCTCACTGGGAGCACAATGTTCCATGCCCCTTCCTCTTCTTCTTTAGATTCAATTGCATTGTCCAAGACTGATGAATGTTCATCTTTCTTCTCTATACTCTCTGATGAAATTAATCCTTTTTCAATTTCCACACACTTCTGGGTTTTTTTCCAATCTGTATTGTATTCTTTTTAATTTTTAATTTTTAAAAAACAAACTTTATTGATTTTCCAGAAATTTACAGAATTAATAACATATAAACCTGCCACAAATAATTAAACAAAATAAATAAAACCTTTAATACATATCTTTAACGCCCTCCCACCTCTCCCCCTTCCCCCCTTCCCCTCTACTTCTCAGCCTTCACTATGCTACGCTGTATTTTCCTTCGTTTATCTGCAAACCACTATTTTTGGTTTTTCTTTCTTTTATATCTCATTTATTTGAGCCTTTAAAAATCTGGAAAGAGATCGGTTTTCTCTACATGGCATTTAATAAAATCTATAAACAATTTCCAATTTTTTCCTCTTTCATTTTCCTTTATTCCTTTAACTTCATCATGTTTTGTTGCTATATTATAATGCATTAACAATTTAAGTTGCCAATCTTCTTTATTTGGTATTCTTTGGGACTTCCAATCTTTGGCAATGAGGAGTCTGGCTGTTGCTGTTGCGTAACTTATTATGCATCTGTCTTTGGCTTGGATATCATCTCCCATCATTGCTAGTAAAAAAGTTTCCGGATTTTTTTTTAAAGGAATATTTCAACATCTTTTTTAATTCTTTATAAATCATATCCAAAAAGCCTTTAATATCCTTGCACTGCCACCACATAGGAACGTATGTGCCAATTTCCTTGTGGCATCTCCAGCATTGATTGATTGTTCCTTTGTAAATTTTTGCCAATTTAACTGGCGTTAAATGCCATCTATATTGCATTTTCAGGTCTATTTGTATGGTAGTCCAAATTTTTAGGTCTTTATGTATATATGTGCTTATCTAAGATCTTAATCTTTAAGCTGTTGTTGTACACTGCTTTACATGTATATTTTATTCTTGTGAGAGCTGGTCTTTGACCATAATACATTATAGTTACAGGTAGATATCCGTTTTGGTCTGAGTCGAAGCAAAATAAAAAACAATTCCTTCAGTAGCACCTTAAAGACCAACTAAGTTTATATTTTGGTATGAGCTTTCGTGTGCATGCACACTTCTTCAGATACACTAGAAACAGAAGTGTCAGACCCTATATATATACAGAGGGTGGTGGGGGTGGGTGGGAATGGGTGATGGGCTGATGGGAGTGGTAATACATTATGATGATGATGACTTCCGGTATACATATATATATATGTGTGTCTATGTACAGGTGGATTGCAAATAGCAACAACAAAAACTGAACATATTGAATGTGTGGAAGCTAACATGCCAGTCATACATGCATAAAAATTGGATCTGAATAATCTGTAAGATCAAGGTAAAGGACCCCTGGATGGTTAGGTCCAGCCAAAGGAGACTATGGTGTGTGATGCTCATCTCACTTTTCAGGCCAAGGGAGCTGGTGTTTGTCCACATGCAGCTTTCTGGGTCATGTGGCCAGCATGACTAAACCGCTACCAGCTCACGAAGGACAGTGACAAGTGCCAGAGCACATGGAAACGCTGTTTACCTTCCTGCTGCAGCAGAACCTGTTTATCTACTTGCATTGGTATGCTTTCGAACTGCTAGGTTGGCAGAAGCTGGGGCAGAGCAATGGGAGCTGACCCCGTCATGGGGATTCAAACCACCAACCTTCTGGCTGGCGAGTCAAGAGGCTCAGTGGTTTGGCCCACAGTGCCACCCGCATCTGTGAACAATCTCCATAACCTCCCTGCCCCTGGTTTGGAAGTACCCTTTGCTTTTTTGCTTTCTCCCTCTGCTACTTTAGTTTACCCGTTAAACATGCCTCTTCATTTGATTCTGCAGTAAGATGACATTTTAAGTACCACATCGAGTCCAAGAATACTTCAGTAGCATCTGCTGATTTCAATTAATCAGGTACACATGGAACCTGTTTTGACAAGTGGCAATTGTTCTTCACAGATCCAACTCCCCCCCCCCCAAAAAAAAAACTTTAAGAGGAGAAGAAGTCTGGGTAAGAACTTGTACATGTGCACCTGTTAGTACTCGAGAAGAAACTAGAAAATCAGCAATTAATATTTCAGGAAGAAAGAGAAAGCCAGGTCAGCACAAAACACACACTAGAAGTCATCATAACCTGCTTTTATGGATGCTTTCATTTTGTTGACCCATTTTTATGGACTTTTATTGCAGGATATCTCTAGTTGCCCACACAGGAATTTCTTTCAAAATACCTTGAGAAAATAAAATAGAATGCAGTTTCAAATGGCAATGCATATTTTATCGGTATTCATTAAGAACTAAACAATAATGATGAGGCCTATCCAAGGGTGTGAAGCCAGGGACTGTTCCTGTCAGGCAGGGAAATGCCACAGGGGCTCTGTCAAAATAACAGTACCATTTATTATTATTGCCAAGTGTGCTTGGGCTGGGGAAAACTTACCACCGTCATAAACAAAAATGTGCTGAATCTACCTCATTTCTTTCCACCCAGAAGAGTTAGAAAGAGGAGAAATGTGAATGTTTCAGCTCCTTCTCTCTCTCATCTTCTGATATTCTAACAGGTTCTACTAGGCATTTTTTTTTCTTTTTTAAAAAATATGACACAACCTATGCTTATTGGGCACCACAGATGGGAGAATTAATGCAACTTTAAGGAGCATCTTAAGCAATCTTACGGAAACATTAATTTTGCAAAAAGAGAAGTCAGCATAGCAATGTGTTGTGCAATGTGCTGAGTCTCCCTCATTTATTTCCAGTCAACTTTAATGGTGTAGTTAATCACAGTGGCATACTACGTTGTTACTGTAGTTTAGCTCTCCCAGAACTACAACTCCTAGCACCCTTAACAAACTAAAGTTCCCAGGAGTCTTTGAGGGAAGTGCTTTCAATGTATGGTTGTATACACAGTCTTCCTTAAATTTTTACTCTGCCTATCTACATCAAGTGCCCAAGTTAGCTAACAATAATAATACACTTTTAGATAGATAGATGATAGATAGATAGATAGATGATAGATAGATAGATAGATAGATAGATAGATAGATAGATAGATAGATAGATGACAGATAGACGATAGATAGATACTATATATACATGTGGCTTGGGGTGGGTGTGTACACACAGAAACCCCAGGTTTTAAAAAGCATAACAAATTCAAAACAGCAGGCCATAAACAGTGGTGATTCTGGGGAAGTGGGGGTGTTGGCCAGGACTTTTGTCCCGGGTGAAACCACCAGAGAGTGCCATGGAAGCTCCCAGCTTGCCAGCCATTTTACTGTCTGAGCTTCAGGCAGAGCAGCTCTCCTTGAGCCTCTGTGTGTGAATGACTAAGTGGATGTGAAGAGGATGAGAAGGAGGAAGAGGAAGAGGAAGAAGTGGATGAAGTTCGCTTGCATGCCCAGCCTTCCCTGTTCCTAAAAGTGAGTGGTTCTCCTCCCTCCCCTTTCCCCAGTGAAGTGGGAGATGTGATCCCCTGTCTGTGGCAAAAAAAAGCAACAGGAGAAAAGCAAATTATCTTGGTAGCCCAAAGGTCTTCATACACATACACACGCGCACACACACATGCACTCTCACACCAATGAAGACATAAAGTAATATATAGGATGAATTGGACCACAATTTTATGAATGCAACTTATATGCAACAGGGGGAAACCACTGCTCGTGGAACTCTTTAATATGATGGCAAGGATGGCTACAACTTGTCACCATCTTTGCTGGGACACTTCTCTTCATCCTTGGCTCTCAAGCTGGTGTCAGCCACTGTCTGATGATAGCTCATCACAGCCAAACCATTCAGGAAGCTGAGGGAGATGCAAGCAGCAGAATCAACATCATGCAGTTCAGCCTTTGACCTCAGCAAATCTCCTGTCTCCTTGGGAAGCCCCATCCCTGTTTCGCCATGCCATTCACCAAGAGGGATAGCCTGAGCACTACTTCCTTCACCACAGGCTGTTGCCTCAGGCTGTTCATCCATAACGCCTTACAACATCCTAGCTGTACTGCATCCGCCACTCGGAGGAGCTAGCCCTGCTTAGTATCTCCGACCCCAACAATAAAGCTGCAGGACCTTCCAAGCAGATCTTCCAAAAACAAAAGTGAACCATCCAATGACAGGAAGTAGCAAGCAGTGTGTGTGGTAGAGTGCAACTGCTGAGCTGCCCTCCTGACACCAGCGTTGCTGTTGCTCACCAGAATGGATAGATCAATGAGGATGGGGGCATGCAGATGCAGCAAGGGGAGCCTTAAATTGGTGGCAGGGGTCCCAATGGAGCAGCTGTGTAACTCCAACCTATCAACTGCCCTATCCAGCCATGAGAAAAGGGTGGCTCATATCATGACAAGGTACCCATGAACTGGTGGCGCTTTCTGGATGATCTTAAAAGAAGAAGAGGAGGAGGAGGAGGAGGAGGAGGAGGAGGAGGAGGAGGAGTTTGGATTTGATATCCCACTTTATCACTACCCTAAGGAGTCTCAAAGCAGCTAACATTCTCCTTTCCCTTCCTCCCCCACAACAAACACTCTGTGAGGTGAGTGGGGCTGAGAGACTTCAGAGAAGTGTGACTAGCCCAAGGTCACCCAGCACTACACCACACTGGCAAACTGAGTAGGTTTGTACAGAGTTCCTCTTGTTTCAGTAGTGATATCTGGTGATGTATTACTGGAAGTCTAAATAAAGCTGCTGAACTCTATAGAATCTAAAAATGAAGGTGACTGCCAAGTTGCTGTGTCAAGTTCCGGCCACTGTCAGTACCGATGACCCTTTTTGCCACAGCAGTTACTAGAGACAAGGGTCAGACAAAATGAGGGGGGGAAATATAAACTAGTTCCATTAAATTGCCACAGGAGTTGCAAACATAACATGGCCCAGATTGCCTGCCATAGTCCATACTATTGATCAAATAATGCTCAATAAGCTGTACACTGAAATGCTCTCCTGGAATTTCAAGGGCTTTTGTTTGTCTCCTTTTATAATTCTTTTAAAGTTTAATGCTGCTGTCAGTGAATTTAACGTTGCTAGGGTGCCTGGCTGCCTCTTACATATAGGGACATTTCTACAAATGTAACAGAGCACGTTGGTTCATGAAGAAGGTGCGGAAAGTCTGTTTCATGCTTAGTGCTCTCTTCTGCAGAACTTTTAAGCAAACTCTTTGCACAGAACAAAGGTGATAAAAAACTACTAAGGCACAGCTAGAAACTTTTGATTTATCTTCCTTTTTTAAAAAGAGAGAGTTGTGCTTCTCTTACCACCTTTTCCCCTCTTTTCCTTTTTTTTGTTTTGTTTTTTTTATTAAAGACTCTTTTAACACTAGGAAGCAAGGGATGTGTGTTTCTTCAATCTGGTGCTCTTGCCTCTGGTTGCAATCTTCGAACTCCAGGCTTCATAGGAAACACATTGGCTTCACTGGGAATACTCCAGAAGAAAGATTTTGAGTATTGCGGCCTCACTGTATTAGCCAATAAAGAACACAAGAGTATAGCACAGGTTGTATCTTCAGGCTACTAAGCATTTTAGAATGAAATAACCAATTGTCTGCCATGTGCCTGAGGGTTCAGACACAGAATAGCTTATATCTTCCATAAAGTCCGTACCAGCAAAGAAACTCGGTCTGCAAGAGCAGCAGATCACAAAAAAGGCGACCCTGGGAACATGGAGCATACTAGAGTAGGGTCTTACCCACTGCAGAGCATTTAGAAGACCCAGTCTATGTATGCATAGAAGGCACTTTGACTTTGCTCCAGAACAGAGCTAGATCTATTTTCATAGAATCCATAGTCATGGACTTGTAGAGTTGGAAGGGACTTTGAGAGTCATCTAGTCCAACTCCCTGCAATGCAGGAATCTCAACTAAAGCATCCATGACAGATGGCCACACAACCTCTGCTTAAAAACCTCCAAGGAAGGAAAGTCCACCATCTCCCGAGGGAATCTGTTCCACTGTCAAACACCTCTTACTGTCAGAAAGTTCTTTCTGATGTTGAGTCGGAATCTACTATCTTGTAACTTGTAGCCATTGTTTCAAGTCCTACCCTCCACAGCAAGAGGAAACAACTTTCCTCCTCTTCCATGTGAAAGCGCTTTAGATATTTGAAGATGGCTATCATATCTCCTCCCCTCTTTTCCAGGCTAAACATACCCAGCTCCTTCAAACACTCCTCATAAGGCTTAGTTTCCAGACCCTTGATCATCTTGGTCACACTCCTCTGCACCTGTTCCAGCTTGTCAATGCACTTCTTAAATTGTGGTGCCCAAAACTGGACACAGTATTCCAGGTGTGGCCTGACCGAGGCAGAATAGAGTGGTATTGTTACTTCCCTTGATCTGGACACTAGACCTCTGTTGATGCAGCCCAAAATAGCATTAGCTTTTTTGCTGCTGCATCACACTGTTGACTCATGTTAAGCTTATGGTCCTTTTCACATATGGGAAGCCAGAAATCCCCCATCTTATATTTGTGCAGCTGGTTCTTCCTGCCTAAGTGCAGAATATTACACTTGTCCCTGTTGAATTTCATTTTGCTAGTTCAGGTTCAGTTCTCCAATCTATTAAGGTCATCCTGAATCCTAATTCTGTCTTTTGTGGCATTAGCTCCCCGCCCCACTCCCCAAGTTTGGTGTCATCTGCAAATTTGATGAGCATCCCCTCAACTCCTTCCTCCAAGTCATTTATAAAGACATTGAACAACAACGGGCCCAAGACACAACCCTGCAGCACCTCGCGTGTCACTTTTTACTTTAATTCCAGTTGATTTGCCCTTGCATATGTCCTTCTTGCAACAAAGAGAGTGACATGTGGCTTTGGTGGGCATCATATAATGTATTTGGCATTAGGTTTGTTTCAGAGTGAAATGATTCTACTGATCATATTCAGAAGGAAGCCCATGCGAAAGCAAGGAAAAGGTTATGTTGATGCATAATGGAATAAACATTTATTTAGTAGATTGGTATCCTGCATTTCCATCAAATGGCATTCAGAGTGGCTAACATCAATAATGGATATATGTATATTGTAATAGGCGTGCTGACATATTGTTTTACAACCCAAGTACTTCAGGTGAAGCAGTCTCTAAATTGAAATAATAAACTCAGAAGTATTTGCAGTCTGTGTTCCAGAACTTACCCTACAGCTACCTTTCTTCCAAAATGATTGTGGATAGGATCGCACCCTTATGATGCCCTTTAGGGCACATGACCACAGCTAAAGTGGAACTAGAGTATCAGTGTACCCGGATTTAAAATACATTGGTCGGTCCAGTATACCTGAAGGAGCGTCTCTACCTCCATCATTCTGCCCGGACACTGAGGTCCAGCACCGAGGGCCTTCTGGCAGTTCCCTCGTTGTGAGAAGCCAAGTTGCAGGGAACCAGGCAGAGGGCCTTCTCGGTGGTGGCGCCTGTCCTGTGGAACGCCCTCCCATCAGACGTCAAAGAGAAAAACAGCTACCAGATTTTTAGAAGACATCTGAAGGCAGCCCTGTTTAGGGAGGCTTTTAATGTTTAATTGTTTTATTTCATTTTTCTGTTGTAAGCCGCCCAGAGTGGCTGGGGAAACCCAGCCAGATGAGCGGGGTATAAATAATATATTATTATTATTATTTATTATTATTATTATTATTATTATTATTATTATTATTATTATTATTACATTGTATGACAGCGCATGCTGGGGAAGACAAGTGGAAAATCTAACCATTTTAGAAATATTGCATTTTCGTCTATTCTGGAATATCAAGAAAATCTGGTCTATCCAAAAAGTTATGCTGTGGGGAAACTTAACAATGGTCCACCTCCACTTTTCTACATCCACCATTGGAGGTTGTATGTTTCTGAACACTAGTTGCTGGGACTCACCCAGGAGAAGAGAGTTGTTCCTTTTGAGCTGCCCACAGGCATCTGATTGGCCACTGTGAAAATAGGATGCTGTGCTAGATGAGTCTTTAGTGTGGTCTGGTAGCCTCTTCCATACACAGTGGTACCTCGGGTTAAGAACTTAATTTGTTCTGGAGGTCCATTCTTAACCTGAAAGCGTTCTTAACCTGAGGTACCATTTCAGCTAGTGGGGCCTCCAGCTGCCGCCGCGGCACAATGTCTGTTCTCATCCTGAGGTATAGTTCTTAACCTGAGGGACTATTTCTGGTTTAGTGGAGTCTGTAACCTGAAGCGTCTGTAACCCGAGGTACCACTGCATCTCAAAAGCCATATACAACAGCCATATACACATATTGTACCTTTCCTCAGTACACAGAAAGCCTCCAAGGGGTGAATCTTTCCCCATGTCAAAATAGCTGTGTTTTCCTTTTCAGTGATTTTCTTCTTCACTGTATTACTCAGAAATAATCTCCATATCAGAGAAGGAACAAAGCAGCAGATACTTAATATGCTTGGTTAGGTTTGGAAAGAGAATAGGTGTTTTGTTTTGTAATAGGTGGCAGCAAAAAGAAAAGTTTGGTTGTCATGTTATTTGCTTCCACTGTTTCAAGATTACTGGTATATTGCTTGAGGACATTTATGTTTTAAAAGCTCAGTGGAGTGGAAGGAGATGGGAAGACACACAAAGATTAATTCTGAAGTCCTTGTTAAAACTAAATGTAATCCTAGAAGTTAGAACAGTCTATTACAGATGTAGCCAAATTCAGCTTTAAAGTAACAATGGTTACTGAGCTGAGGTTCGCTTATGAGACCTGAGATTTGAGCTATCTAGCTGCAGAGTATTTTCATGCCAAAGCCCCTTGTTGGGTGATAGCTCTTTAGGACCAGCTAAAATGTCAAGAAAATGTGGCATGTTTTCAATTTCTCTAGAACTTATCATCGGGCAAAATGTTATGGCAGACTTTTTTTTTAATATAAAGTAGAAAAAGTTGCAGGTCACATAAATGTCTTCCAGGTGCTGCAGATACCAGGTTAGACAACAAGAATTCTGGGGTGATATTTATTATTATTATTATTATTATTATTATTATTATTATTATTATTATTACCCCACTTCCAGCACATATAAAAACATAATAAAATGTCAAACATTAAAAAAACTTGATACAAAACCTGGCTGCTCTCCAGTTCAGATAAATTAAAGTATGGCTTATGTAGCTCAAACCTTAAATACAACACACAGGTTCCTGAGTATGCAGAGAGAACAAGCAAAGAGAAATGTGGGTATGTGATCCAAATGACAATTGGAGGCTCCTGTGTCCCATACAGATCAGGAATGTCTTAAAAATCAGCTTGTGGAAGTTGTGATTATTATTTATTGAGAAATCTGTAACTCACTTTTCACGGTTCACTTTCAAAAAACAAAAGGCAAAGATGCCACAGCTGCCTAACATGTACAGTGGTACCTCTACTTACGAATTAAATGCGTTCTGAACGCACATTCGTAAGTAGGAAAAATTTGTGAGTCAAATCCCATAGGAATGCATTGGGAGAAAAAATTCATAAGTTGAAGCAACCCTATCTTAAAATTCGTAAGTAGAAAAAATCCTATCTAAACCACATCCAAGATGGCGGACGGAGCTCTATTCGCAAGTAGAAACATTCGTAAGTAGAGTTATTTGTAAGTAGAGGTACCACTGTATATTCATCCCTTCACCTCAAGGTTTAAGGCAAACAAAGAATTCTTTTTTAGCTCTGGTCTGCAGTCTAAAGGAGACTTGTTTTATGGCCCAACTTGCAGAGGGGGGGGGGGGGACAAGCCTTTTCTTCTCGTATGCTGCCTTCCCAGAAATAATTGCACTTCCTTGCACCTGTTATTATTCAAGGAAAAACAAGATGCACGGATGCATTAAGTAAACATCTAAGGAAAGGTCTGGTGAATGGTTTTTGCCAAGCTTACACCAGAGCTGTAGCTATGGGGGAGCTAGCCCGTTTTTTTGCATATGGTGAAGCCTCCAGAGGGGCACCTTTGAGGGTCCCAGTGTCTCTGTGTGTACAAATGTGTGTGTGGGGTGTGTGTGCCAAACTTGGTCTTTGACCCAGGTGAAATACAACCTAGTTTCATCCCTGCTCACAGTCTGCAGTTGGCAAAGTTAGGATAGGCAAAGGTGTCACAATCTTCCATCCTTAAATGGACTTTCCCATGTCTATTAAATTGCAGTGGGTTTTTTGTTTCTGATTTTGTTTTACTAACCGCTTTTATAGCAGAGAATTAGCTACTGATGTACATAATTCACTTTCAACAGGCAGACTCAAAACTGATACCTACCAGTACATCTCATCGTTGGGAGATGTATGCCCCCCCCCCTGCTTCTTCCTGGGCATGATGAATAAGAATTAGTTGATACCAAAGAAGTGTAAACTAATATATATTAGATCAGGTGTGTTCCAAGTAATGTGACACAAACCTTTCAGCAATGCTAATGCCAACAGTGTACCACATGTGCATGCGAACTCCCGCCGCACCTGCAAATTGCCTAATAAATATGGGTAGATGTCCTTTCTGGGTGCAGGAAAAGGCAATCTTTTGTTCTGTGTGCCGCTGCATTTGCACATTATAGAACTATGAAATATTTACAGAGGGAAGGTTAAATCAATACTGCTTTAAAATTTGCACTTGGCCTTCTGGGACTTATATCATCTTGATTTAATGAAGTACACCAAGAAAGAATGTTGACACACGAGGCGGGGAGAAGGGATAGCTGCTGTCACCCACCCTTATTGTTTCTACAGACGGTATTAAGTGGAATTTGCTGCAGAAATTAATTGTCACACCTTTTATACCTGGTCTATTATTTGAGGTATCACATAGGGCAAAAGTGTTTCTAAGATGTGATGCTTGTTAAATGGTCAGGAAACTTTTCTCTCTTAACTTGTCCTGATTAATAGCAGAGTCTACATATAAACCAATCATGAGAACTAAGAAGAAGAAAAAGGGAAAGAAAGGTATTTAGGTTCCCTGATACCATAGATTGAAAAGGGGAGAAAGATGTGCAGGGTTTAATTACAGAATTAAAGGTAAAGGTAAAGGTACCCCTGACCATCAGGTCCAGTCGCGGATGACTCTGGGTTTGCGCACTCATCTCGCTCTATAGGCCAAGGGAGCCAGCGTTTGTCCGCGGACAGCTTCTGGGTCATGTGGCCAGCATGACTAAGCCGCTTCTGGTGAACCAGAGCAGGGCATGGAAACGCCGTTTACCTTCCCGCCAGAGTGGTACCTATTTATCTACTTGCACTTTGACGTGCTTTCGAACTGCTAGGTTGGCAGGAGCTGGGACCAAACAACGGGAGCTCACCCAATTGCGGGGATTCAAACTGCTGACTTTCTGATCAGCAAGCCCTAGGCTCTCTGGTTTAGACCCAATTACAGAATTACATCAGCATTAATATGTACCCTTATATTGTTGTATGCTCATAGATCTTCATGAACATAGATTAGAATTAGAAAAAAAAATACATAAATTGAATTGCATGGTAAATATCTTCCAATAGCTATCCATTAAGCTTACCTAAGCCCTATTCAGGCATTTGAGTGGGCAGAGTGAGTGGCCTTAAACTGAGGAGGGGGCCTGAGACACATACTAAGATCATCTCCTAAATGGGGATAGGGAATCAGGGGACAATACAACTGAAGTAAATGGGAAAGTACCAGTATGTACCAGCCCAGTGCAGCTTTTTTGGGGGGGGAGGGGGTTCAAGAGTCTTATTTTTGGTAAGTTAACAGACAGTATCACTATGCTACACAAAGAAAGGCTAAACTATACTGTATTCATTTCACTAGAAAACAGGCAAACCTGTTTTTTGTGTGTTCCTTGATGTGTAAGGATTTTTTCCATCCACCTTAGTTGATGGGGGTCGGAGCATATTCAAAAGATCCCATGTACACATGGAATCTTTGTAGATCTCTGGATCAGATTGACAGTGACCTATTAGAATTCAGCTTCAGAAGTGTAGCAGATGAGCCAGAACTATAAAGGATATAGCCATGGCATGTAGTCATGGCATGTTGGAGGTGGCCTTGGGTTAGCCATTATAATTCATCCTCTGGTCACAATCTGAAGTAAAGAGATTTTTTAAAAAAAATCTGGCCTACTTGGTCAGATTGGCCTAAGGATTTCTCATACAGAGAAAAAACAAACAAACCCACACACATACCAAAATGACTTGTAGCAGTTGTTGTTGTTGTTGTTGCAGTGTGTGTGATGTGTTCTTCAATGCTTAATAAAAGAAACATGTAAAAGATGTTAGGGTGACCTAGTAAAATATATTTTATTTCCGGCACAAACCTATTCACTTGTTATTTTAAAAGATAGGGATCAGGAAAGTGTTTGCTCAAAATGAAAATGAAATGTACATTCAAACATGTGTCTAGCCAAGTAAACACATGACTTTTAACTTTGCAATCTTTTCAGTGGATATGTCACTTGAGTAAATGTTAGCATTAACATAGCCACATCCAAAAAGTTTGCTCAAAAACTTCAGCCAACGCTTCACGCACAAAAGTCACTCCATGCATGTTTTAAATAAACCTGTTAATATAATGAGCTTTATGATTCTGTAGTGTGATCTGAGGATTTAGATTTGGTGGACAGAGTGCCTGAAGAACTATGGATGGAAGCTCATAACATTATACAGGAGGCAGCAACGAAAACCATCCCAATGAAAAGGAAATGCAAGAAAGCAAAGTGGCTGTCCAATGAGGCCTTACAAATAGCGGGAGAGAGAAGGCAAGCAAAATGCAAGGGAGATAGTGAAAGATACAGGAAGAGGATGCTGGACTGGATGGGCTATTTGCCTGATCAAACAGGCTCTTCTTATATCCATGAAATTCCTGTTACTCTGACTAATATTGTAACTTTCAGCTTTTGGGAATGGGCATTTTTGTTGCTTTGACATTGAATTTGTCAGTGGCAGAGCAGAGCATGCTTCCACGCTGAGGTCCAGCTGTTGAGAGCCGCCCAGAATGACTGGGGATGCCTGGCCAGATGGGCAGGGTATAAGTTGTTGTTGTTGTTGTTGTTGTTGTTGTTGTTGTTGTTGTTGTTGTTGTTGTTGTTATATTCCATGGCACCTGGGATCTTACCTTCCAAGTCCCGGACTGCAGAATCCGGGACCGGCAGCCGTGTGACACCGGAAGTTGCGTCGACGTAACTTCCGGTGTCGCTTTGCCCTTCTATGGGCACCAAAAATGGCCGCCGCCGGCTTCGAAAGTCGCTTGTACGCATGTCAGGAAGTGCGTCACGCAACTTCCGGTCTCGCTTCGCCCATCTATGGGCACCAAAAATGGCCGCCGCCGACACCGGAAGTCGCGTCTATGCACTTCCGGACATGCGTAGATGCGACTTTTGAAGCCGGCGGTGACCATTTTTGGTGCCCATAGAAGGGCAAATCGGAAAGGAAAAAAATGGCCACCGGAAGGAGAAAATAACGGAGAAAAACGGGAGATGAAGTGATACAGGGGACCACCGGGAAAAGGTAAGTAAAAACGGGGGTTTCCCGGGGGGAACGGGGTACTTGGCAGATATGCCTGGGATGTGGGGCGAGGAAGGTGAACAGCTTACATGGTTTTCTACAGCCACTCAGTGCACTTCTCACACTGAGAAGCAAAGCTCAAAATTTCTTAAAGGGACCCAGTCAGCCCATTGTAGGCAGGTTGCTGGCGCATCCAGTCACCATCAAGAAGTGTTTTTATTTTTTCTGCCAAGTACTGACTGCTGTGCCAGGCAGCAGCGCTGAGTGAGCATACCAGATGCCATTTTAATCCACCGAAAGCCCCTGACAATGCATTACTCCGAAGCGCTCTCTCGAAGAATACTGGTGGTAGTTCACTGCTAGCAGAAACTGGTGTAAAAAGATTTGTGGGTGCCCCCCCCCCTGGCATTCTCTGTCTCTTGACTATTTGGTTAGGCCTGGCAGAATATGAATTTCACACAACCCCACTCATAAGAGTTGTTCCTTTTATCTCTCCCCCTGCCCTTCTCTAGAAATTGACTCCAGTGGAAATCACAGGTACATGACAAACTTCATGATAGGTCCTTGAAATGGCTCTTAATTAAGTGAATAAATCAACAGATTAAAACTGAGGAATAATTATGAGTCATCAAATAGCTAATGTTATTTTTCTGGTTCTTTCATAATGTCAGCTCATCATTCAAAGCAAGATAAAAGTAAAATTGAAGAAACCCATATAGTGTGAAGCACAGAGTAATTCAAAAGAAAAATAATCCTCAGTCTTGTCTCAGAAGTCTTCATGATTGACACAATTAATAATAGAACTGGAATTTTGATGCCTTTTGAAAAACATTTTTAAAGGTGCATTTTGTTAGCATTTTCCCCATTTTTAATCTGTTCAGACCACAAAGGGATAATGAACAGCAGAACAAATAATGCGACAACATATTTAGAAATCTGAAGCAGCCTAGTGAGTACGGTTGTAATGCTATTCCTTAACATGCAAGTTCAACTGTAAGAAGCATGCATTTCCCATCAGTTAATTTTGATTCCTCTTACGGCACAAATGTGGGCCGGAGCCTGAAGCACGCACTCAAGCTCCACCTTCAACATTCTCAGGATCGCCAGCCTAGTTTGAGGCCTTTCTATAATGTGTACATAAAATCTATTTTTTTAAAAAACAAAAATAAACCAAAAGCCACAAGCACTCTTACCAGTGTGAGGCAGCACCAACTCTTAATGATGATCGTCAGGGGGAAATGTGGGAGTTGTGGCTGGGGAGCATGATGGTTTTTGCCTACCTATATTATAATTAGGGACCCAGGTGGCGCTGTGGGTTAAACCACAGAGTCTAGGGCTTGCTGATCAGAAGGTCGGCGGTTCGAATCCCTGCAATGGGGTGAGCTCCCGTTGCTCGGTCCCAGCTCCTGCCCACCTAGCAGCTCGAAAGCACATCAAAGTGCAAGTAGATAAATAGGGACCGCTCCGGCAGGAAGGTAAACGGCATTTCCATGCACTGCTCTGGTTTGCCAGAAGCAGCTTTGTCATGCTGGCCACATGACCCGGAAGCTGTCTGCGGACAAACGCTGGCTCCCTCAGCCTATAGAGCGAGATGAGCGCCGCAACCCCAGAGTCGGACACGACTGGACCTGATGGTCAGGGGCCCCTTTACCTTACCTTTACCTAAAGATATATCACTCAGTTTGGCATGAAAGTTCCTGAGATCAAAGAGTGGGTTTTGGTCTATGTTTGGAAATCATCAGGTTCCATTTTGAATCAAGAAGGTGGGCTGACTCTTTCAAAACTGCACAGACAGTAACCAAATTTTACAGGATGGTTCCTGAAATCAAGGAGCATGCTTTTATCTATGTTGAGAAATAATTAGAGACCATTCTGAATCAAGAAGGTGGACTGAACTTTCAAGTCTGCACTGATTTTAACTGCTGATTTCAAAATTACACTGATTTTTTGGTTTCTCAGAAATCCTGAATTTTCTGAATTCTAGGTACGAGACAGGCTGCTAGTAAGCTGTAAATAAATCTGTTCCTCAATTTGAAACCTTTGCATACTGCCTGTCTATCAGAAATAGGACTTCATAATAGCTCACAACAAATATTAAAAACAATTCCAATATACTAAAACAAATCGTAGGTCAAATGTATTCATTTATTTAAGACCATTTATATACAATTTAATATTTTTAAAATCTTAATTAAATGTTGTTGAAGCCTTGGGCAAATAAAAAAGTTTGCAAATGTTCCCTACAAGTTTCATTTGATCTGGAACACTAAAAGCTTGTTAATATAGTTAGTATGAATTTAGGGGCATGAAGGAAGGGGAGGGAAACCAGTAATAGGCCTCTGTGTATTTTCAAGGTGACTAGAAATGAATCTGAGGGCCAATTCACAAAGGCATGAACCACAGGATTTCATCTTACAGCTGCTGTTATTATTATTATTATTATTATTATTATTATTATTATTATTATTGTTATTCTTTAAATTTGTATACTGTCCTAAACCTATAGATCTCAGGGAGGTTCACAACATAAATCTACAATATAAAAAACACAAAATACATAATAAAAACAAAAACAAAGACAACCCAATATATGTGTGAAGGACTTACTGAATAGCAGTAGATGCGGAATAGGCTAATAATGAGAAGCTCTTTTGACCCATGATGACCTCATTCATTCATGCAAGTCACCATTTGACACTGTCGTCATCAAGTAATGAGCATACATGTGCAAACCAGTGATGACATTACCCTCCAATAGGACCTGGGAGAATTCCATAAGTCAGTCTCAGACCTGATATTTTGATGTGATGAGAACTGATGTATTGGCTCTTTATTTCCCTGTCCACATCTCAGAGAGATGAGTAAGATCAAAACAAAATGGAAGAACTTAAACCATCCGTTCTCCTAGGACTTCCTAAGTTCTTAATTCTGTGGAGTCTGTTACTTGTTTCCATATTAGAAGATGAATCAGGGTCAGTTGTGGGGTTGAGAGAGCCCTTGGCCATGTGCCTTCTCCTTTGGTGGCCCATTTCTGCTTACCTAGTGGCAGTTGCAGGCCACTGGAAATCCAACATTTTAAATTTCCCACAATGCCCCTGAACCACTCGGTACATTGCTTGAGGGCATGTGAATGGAACCTTTGACCCTCCAGCTGTTGCTGTGCTACAGTTCCCATCAGCCCCAGCAAGCAATGCCAATAACCAAGGAGTGTGGAAGTTGTAGTTCAGCAACTTCTGTAGAGCCAAATGTTTCTCTTGGGCATTGTGGGAAATTTAAATGGTGGCTTCTAGACACAGACTCCTGGGACAGGCATCCCAGAATACTGCCTGAGAGTGCTGGGTGCTAACACGGGATGTGCATCAGACACGCAAAACAATTAGTAGATGTAAATCACTAAAGTAATAATTCCAGTCTCTGGAACGCGGAAGCAGAGTGAAGCAGAGAATTCCTGCTGACTCAAATTGTTAGTGAATGATCAATATTTTTTTTTTAGAAGTTCTTAATATTTTTAAATGTTTAATTTAGTTTTTCAAAGTTGGTCTTGTTTTTCTTCTTTGTTGTTTGCTGTCCTGGCCTCCTTTCGTTGGAGGGTTGGAAGAGAAATATAATTGAATAATTAATTAAATAATAAATAAATAGCGAGCATAGATTTGTCCCTGAAATCACTGCAGTACTTTCGTCATACGGAGAAAGAGAGCTTGCTCATTATGACGACACTGATTCAACTTGTTGATTTATTTGAAGAAACTGGAAATGCTACAACCACGAATCCCTGCTTCCACTGCTGTCCTGCACTTTCTGAGCCTGCCCCCATTATTTTAAAATTAATTTGCAAGATGGACCATTGAACCACATCGGCTATAAACGGTTATGTGATTACATAATTCATTGTGCGATCCTGGCTGTCTGCTGATTCATAAGCATGAGGTATAAAGATTCATACATCAAGGAAGAACTCCGTTATAATCACTGCTGCCACTGGTGCTTTTCGAAGAGGGGTTAACCCTGTACAATCCTAATCATAATAGTTACAGTAAGCTTAGAGTACTTTATAGCACTGTATAGGGATTCTCACATCATTGTGAGGAATACATAGAATTAAGTCCCATTGAGATCACTGGTCCTTCATTCCATAAGGATTAGAACTGTTGTGCTGAAGTAGATAACACTGACTAGGAACTGAGTGAATGGAGGCTTAAAAAAATTATTGCATTTGGCAGTTGCAGAGAGCAGCCATCAATCTGGGGCATGTGCAATGTGCTATGCAGAGAAAGCTCGTTTCACCATAATACACCAATTTAATTTTGGGGATTTTACAGTGTTGTGATTAAAAGAGATTTCTGGGCATGGTGGGCCTCTCAGGCCGGACAGCTCGCCGTGAGGAAGCAGCTGCCATGTGAAGTGATTTAAACTTTTATTACCGGGTAGTATTTATTTCTTTCCTGCCTTTTGATCGAAAGCCTGTAAGGTGGCTCAAAATCTAAAATCGTTTGACAACTCTTCCTGCATGGCCAGCTCACTGTGGAGTGGGACATGTGAGCTGAAGAGAGAGTAGCACAGTTGGGGAGTCCCCATGCTTGTGATACAGGATACGTTAGATTCTTTTTTAAAAAAGAAAGACCTTCAGCTTCCCCGCCACCATGATGTCAGGATTGGCACAGCCCTGTTCATATATTGAGCATCGCACATGGTGACTAGTCCTACCTCAGACATTCATGGACACAGAGAACACATCTGCAGGAAGAAGGGAGCTGTAGACACAAAGAGAACCACAAAATTGTAGGCCAGAGGGGAGAGTTGTTTTGTGTGTGCAAGCGATAAGCTGGAAGCAGCGGGCTGGGAAGCCAGAGAGACAGAGCCATGCTTGATTTCTCTGTGAATCCAAGGCTGTGGCTATGGGAAAAGCAAAACCATCTTGGGGTGTTAATGCTGCGAACCCCTCCATCACAGGCTCAGGTTGTATATATGTGTAAATAAACCATATATCATAAAGACACCACCGTTTCTGCTATACTGTACTTCAAAGGAAACATGAACCAAAGGAAGCACGAACCCTAGGTATAAGTGCCTGGAACCCCTGGAATCTCACTTTGCTTGGGGACTGGGGTGGGGTGCAACAATATTTTTCTGAGCACAACAGGAACTGTGAGGTTTGAGTTGGCATGAATAAGAGCTGAGAATCTGAGCAGTCAGGGTTGGGGGTCTGGTGCTCTACACAAACTGAGAGCCTCAATCCATTTTTTATACAACACTTAGGACTATTTATCAAGACCCTATATTTTAGTCAGCCTATTTCAGCTGACATCACAGTGTCATTTTGACTTGCTCATTTAAAAGTGGAGCACATCACTGAATAATTTAGATTGCTGTAGTAACATACTTGGTTTTCTTAATGCATTCCATTCACACTTTGCTCTTGATGGAACTGGCTATTGGTTTGTATCCTCAAAAGAAGCTCATTTTCTGATGAATAAAATATCACAACAGACATAAAAGGCAATGTAAGTCTTATGCAGAAGAGAAAGAGGGAGAAGAGTGATCTTTTCTAAAAGCTGGTGTCCTTCAGAGAAAAGGGATGCATTCTGTTTTTCTTTGTTGAATACAACACAAAAACAACTAACATATCCTTAACAGGAAAGGGTTGATTCTGAGCAATTGAACACACAATTTTGTGGGTAGAGTGGGTTTGTGTTTTGCCTTTTTGTATTGTTCCAAGGTGATTTAATTCCCGATAGTGTGCTCCAAGGAGATATATCCCTGATACTTCCCTACAGCATTTTGCTGAGCTGGCCAAAGTATGCACTCTTGCCATCTATCACTTTGGCACCATAAAAAAATTACAGAGCGTCACATGGTCTTTCAAGAATTAATCACTGCTTAACAGCATGTGTACCTGTGTTTATGAAGTCATTTGGGTTATCTGCATGTAACTACCAGCACTGTGAGGACAGAATATCGGCAAGTAATGAACCATGGCATTGTGCTACGCTTCAACTAAATAGTTTACCAACTGGTAATTAATATTCCTGGATAAGAGTTTCATAGATTTCAATGGATTTGGAATGAAAGTTTAAGAGGCCTATGAAATTGTCTGCATTTAACAAAAAGATGGCTGGACTTCTGCAATGTGTCACTTTAAAGAGCAACATTGGTCCAGTAGGTTTTGATTGGTCTCAACCAGAGGTGGGGAACCTCGGCCCCAGGGGCCAAATGTGGCCCTCCAGGACTCTGTTTCTGGACCTTGGGACTCTGCCCTGGTTTCACCACCTCCTCAGTCACATGGCTTCTCCCCAGGCCACAGCATAGCTGCCAAGTTATCCCTTATTTTAAGGGATTTTCCCTTATGCTGAATAGGCTTCCTCGTGAGAAAAGGGAAAACTTGGCAGCTATGGGCGGCCACAGCCTTCTCTGGTCTTGCTTCACACACTGATTTTTTTTTTTTATCCCAGGGTGGTAGGTATCATTGAATGCTGATCACGCATCTTGGTTTCCTGGGGAGATAATAAGAGAGTGGACTGGGAGGCATGGATCCTGCAACTCCTAGTCTGCATCGGTCCTGTTCCCAACATGTCATGAAAATGGAATACCACCAGTGGGACACTTCTTGTATCCTACTCTGGCACAGCATCCCACTGCCCTATTGGGGTCTCTTCCTAGGGAGTAAGTGGAATTCCTCTCTGTTGGCAAAGGAACACTTTTGCCCGTTCCTGTTCAGCTGGTCTTTGGCTGGCTTTTGTACTGCACTGTGATTTTTATTGTCTACTTCTGTTGGTTTAAGTTCCTTATTTTATTACTTTCTGCTTTACTGTACTTTTATATTATCTCAATTCTTTGTCAGCCACCATGGCGACATAAATATGTGCTGATGGTATGTGACATAATTTATGTAAATAAAATAAAACATAAAATGACTATTACTTAATTTATACCCCTGCTTAAATTTATGCCCCCTCAAAAGGACTCCCTTTGTTTGCATTCTTGACAACTAGAATATTTGTAAAAGAAAAGTTTGCTTGTAACATACAATTTGATTTTAACGTAGGAGGAATATTTTCCCAGTAGTTTTCTTCTTCTTCTTCTTCTTCTTCTTCTTCTTCTTCTTCTTCTTCTTCTTCTTCTTCTTCTTCTTCTTCTTCAACTTTGCATGAACTTTTCAGGTTGGTTAAAGTTGGAGAAGTTAAGTTCCATGTTTTTAGTGTGTTTTTGATTGCTGACACTATTTTTGGTTGGTTCTGATTTTATGCTGTTTCTTCATGCTGGTGTTGTATCAACCATATTGATAGAGTTTTTAATACATGCCTTCTCACTGTACTTTTGGTATTACTGATTTGCAAGTGTTGTTAATTGTCCAGAGGATTTGTGGGATGGTGCAATATTTTATTTGCATAGTAAGTGTATAAATGATAAACTTCGGCCAATACTCTGTCTTCTAGCTCTCATTTATACAATGCCAAAAATATCATTTTCTATTTTGTATGAGGGTTTTTTTTGCTTCCTCTCCTTCTTTTTCTGTTACATCCTAGTGTTATGCTTGATTATTTCACTCACAAACAGGAATACAATACATTTCTATCTGAAGCAGCAAAGTAAAGGTGAGAAATAATTTCTTGGTGTGATTCCTCTCCACCCCACCCGCCACCCTATCCTTCCAAGGAAGCCTCATTTCTGCAAACTTCATTGCCTAAAGATTGGGGCAAAAGTAGCTTCATAACCATTTCATGCCTCAGTCCTGCTTGATTTTTCATGCTCTTTGATCCCTAATTTGAGTGTGAAGTTCAGTTAATTTGAAATTTGGCCTTTGTGACTATGTTTTAAAATGGGCCTGTGTTTTGATTTCTCACGTAATGCTTCCTTCCTTCCAAGGCTAATGAAGAAAATTAAGGCTAAATTTGAATGACCAGACTCCAGTTGAAAGACACGTTTCATTCTGCGTTCAGCCTCTGTGTTCATAATTGTCTTTTATTGCTTTAATTCAGCCCACTTAGATCCTCCAATACACAGCTTTCTTCCTGAATTTGTGTATCTCTGAATTTTACAATATCCTCACCTGCCTACTATGCACCTGGCAACATTCAGCCACGTCTTTCTACAATGTAATGTCGGAAAGAAAATTAATCACTCTTTACTCTAGATTCCACTATTATGCACAAGCCAAATGCTCTGTGGTAGAAACTACTGCCCATTCCAACTCTAACACTGTTTTGTCAAATTACTTCACAAAGCAAGGGTAAATACAAGTTACCTGCCCAACAGGAAATGGAGATTTTTCAAATAAACAGAAGTTCTCTCTCATCATGTCTCTTAATTGTCACTTGCTGTAGATGTCAAACTAACAGAGTAGCAGAATCTAATTTCCTTGTTTGATTCACCATGAAATTAAACTGAACCGACAATTTTTATTTTCACCTGGCAAATTCATCTGACACTATTTAAATCTAGTTAATCAAGTACAGTTATCTACTGCACACACTCATCTTCCCTTTACCACACCTCTGATTTGCAGTATCCCACATTCAGATCTCTTTCCAACAGCCTGGCATTGGATTACATTTGCAGTTTTGTAAGGTGTAAAGGAATGCATGGACATAGTTAGCGGGGCTGCCAGAAAATGTATCTTGTCACAGAATAACTGCTGAAGGAGGAAGGCAAAGGGGAGGGTGGAGGACCAAGAGGAAAACAACACACAAGGAAATGGAGTTGGGGGAATAAAACACAACCAAGCTGCTCCTTTTACCATAAAATGTAAAGTTTTACATATTATTTATTAAATTAAAGGTAAAGGTAAAGGTACCCCTGACCGTTAGGTCCAGTCACAGACAACTCTGGGGTCACGGCGCACATCTCGCTTTACTGGCCGAGGGAGCCGGTGTACAGCTTCCGGGTCATGTGGCCAGCATGACTAAGCTGCTTCTGGTGAACCAGAGCAGTGCACCGAAACACCGTTTACCTTCCCACCAGAGTGGTATCTATTCATTTACTTGCACTTTTGGGGGTGCTTTCAAACTACTAGGTTGGCAGGAGCAGGGACTGAGCAACGGGAGCTCACCCCATCGCGGGGTTTCGAACCACCAACCTTTTGATCGACAAGCCCTAGGCTCAGTGGTTTAAACCACAGCACCACCCACGTTCCTATTTATTAAATTAAAGGTAAAGGTAAAGGGGCCCCTGACCATCAGGTCCAGTCGTGTCCGACTCTGGGGTTGCGGCGCTCATCTCGCTCTATAGGCCGAGGGAGCCGGCGTTTGTCCGCAGACAACTTCTGGGTCATGTGGCCAGCATGACAAAGCTGCTTCTGGAGAACCAGAGCAGCGCACAGAAACACTGTTTACCTTCCCGCCGGAGCGATCCCTATTTATCTACTTGCACTTTGATGTGCTTTCGAACTGCTAGGTTGGCAGGAGCTGGGACCGAACAACGGGAGCTCACCCCGTTGCAGGCATTCGAACCACCGACCTTCTGATCAGCAAGCCCTAGACTCTGTAGTTTAACCCACAGCGCCACCTGGGTCCCCATTTATTAAATTACAAACTGCCAAAATGGCTTTTAAGCAGTTTAAAAGTAAGATGCACTGAACTTGGTGAGTACTTGCTACCATGTAAGCATGCAATGGGTTAGGCTGAAAATACCCTCACATTAGATGTTGAAACACATCTCTTCTGTGTGCTGTCCATTACCCAGAAGTTCTTGACTTTATGCATCATCAATCCAGACAGGCCTGACCTGGATTTTGATGGGGGGGGGGCTATGCAAAATGTCTTCTGGTGGTCCCATTCCTCCTTTGGTGGCTCTTGATGGGCATGAGGCAAGCTGGCAACAGTGGCAGACAGCAGCACTCTGAAAAGCACTGCACACCTGGATCTAGCCATCATTTCCCACAATGCACACAAAGACCTCCTTTGGTGCCATTGTGGGAAATTTAAATGGAAGGTTGCCCCCATTCAGACATGATTGCTCAGGATGCCGGGCTGGGTATTATTTCTAAAAAGAATTTCAGTGACTCCCCAATCTGGATGGTGTTACTCCCATCAAGACAAAAGAAAGCACTTCTTCACACAGTTTATAACTAATTTCTGGAAATGACTTCTTGGAGATGCATTAGCAGCTGTTAATCTGGATGGCTTTAAAAGAGGACAAGTTTAGGAAAACATCAATGACAGCTAGCTATGACAGCTCCAGGTTCAAGATCCAGGTTCAAACACATTCTACCCCACAGTGCCAGCTGCTGGGAGCAAGAACAGAAAGGTGTCATTGCCTTCACGTCCTGCTCATGAGCTCTGCTGAGGCCCATGCAAGAAACAGGACATGTTACTCAATTGGTCTTTGGCCCAATCCAGCAAGGTTATTTTTATGTTCTTGCATCCTGAACTTACAGGGACACTGCCTGTCTGTGTTAAATGAGGATTGGGGGGGGGGGAGTGACGGCGAGGTTGGAGACTCCACTCCTGATCTAGCACATTTCGTTGAACATAGAAAAAAATCTTATGCATAGGCAAGCAAGCTCTCTTCTGACATTTGCACAGATATATATGTGTAAGTCAGGATGGAGTCTGCTGCAAAATGCCTTCCACACCACCCCCATCCAAATATAGAACATATAAAGGGGCATTAGAACTGGCTGCACATTACAGTCTTCCATCGCTCTCCCTTGAGCCTGAGCACCTGATAAAAACTCATCTGATAAATAGTCACGTGATTTAGGCTGTAGTCAACATCCAAGACAAACTTTGTGCTACAATCAATGTGTCAATATAAAATATTGATTCTGTGGGAGCAACTTCTCTGATTAAAATGGGGGGGGGGATTTGCTTATTAGCTTATGATCAGCATGATCTGTTCCCATAGCAGGGGAAAGGGTTTAGCAGCAAAGTAGCTTTTGGACTACAGGCTAGAAACTGATGGCTTTATTTTTGCTGAGAGATATGCACTATAGTTCTGTTTCAGGGTTTGTTTGATATTCTTTACAAGCAATATTTGCGCAGGTACAGGAGAGGTTCATATGCAGCAACATTCTACAAAGGATAATTACCGCCGTCTATAAAAACGAGAAGTGGGATGCATGTCTTTGTGTGTGCTTAAAAAAAGGAAAAACTCAAAACAGATTAATTTCCATTATTTTAAAATTAATTGAGCATAGCAGACAATCATAAGCCTCTCTGAGATATATTTTAATGATTCTTTTTCATTTTCATGAAGTGGGATTCTCAACTCCAAATTCATCCCTTGTGTGACCTCATTGAAATCAATGGGGTGGATTTAGTCTGTCAAGAAAGACAGAAACCTTAATGAAAAAAACCAGTCAAAATTCCTCTCATCTCCTCTCTTCAATAACTAGATTTCTGTAAGCCTCTCCAAGGTATCCTCTTCGGATTGTCTTACAGGATTCGCATGTGGTCCCATTTGAGAAGCCATTATTTGAATCAGGGTTGAGGAGCCTGTGGATTCCCATATGTTGTTAGACTCCAGTCCAATCAGTTCCAGTTAGCATGGTCAGTGCTTAGGGAAGATGGGAGTTAAGAGTTCAGCAACATATGGAGGGTCACAGGTTCCCCCATGCATCTCACACAACATAAGAACATAAGAAGAGCTGACTGGATCAGGCCAGTAGCCCATCTAATCCAGCATCCTGTTCTCACAGTGGCCGACCAGATACTTGTGGGAAAACCACATTCAGGGTAAAGAGGATATAGGTAAGCAAATCATTCTGCAGTGAGGTTCCTGCGGAGCAGACAGCTCCAACTCAGGAGAATGCTAATGAATCAGAGGCTTTATGTAAAGAATAGGGGCAAAACATCCTGTTGCATCTCATGTGCCTATTGGATTGCTGAGCAGACTCTGAAATGAAATGTGGTATTCTCAAACAGACAATGAATGATGTCTCATACTGTGCTTCTATTTAATGAGTGTTAACATAAATACGTTATTACAGCAAGGTACACAAGTCCAAGACAGTAACAGTATAGCCATCTGAAATGACAATTAAATTACCACAGTGATCCAAGATACCACTTAACTCTGCATCATTACATTGTGCGCCCTTGACGGTCAATTTCGGCATTCTGAAAATTGGGGTCAGACTAGGTTTTCTGTCTGCTTGCAGTCTCTTCGCAGGTTATGGTTTTACAACATGCAAATGTTCCTGTAGGTTATGATACATCCAGTATCATAAATGGAAGATAAAGGGAAGAAATGCTTCGGTTTCAAGTGTATCTGATGAAGTGTGCACACGAAAGCTCATACCAAAATAAAAACTTAGTTGGTCTTTAAGGTGCTACTGAAGGAATTTTTTTACTTTGCTTTGACTCAGACCAACACGGCTACCTACCTATAAATGGAAGATGTTATTCTACTGAACCAGTGTGGAGTGGTAGTTGGACTGTTGGACTACAACCAGGGACATCTAGATTCAAACCTCCACTCAATCACTGGGTGTCACTGGGTGACCCCATTCTCTAATTATAACCTACTTCACAGTATTGTGAGAACAAAATGGAAACGCATCTGTAGCAGCCCATGCTTCTTTCAAGAAGCATGGATTAAAAAATGGAATTAATAAAGCCTTAAAGGTAAAAGTAAAGGGACCCTTGACCGTTAGGTCCAATCGTGGACGACTCTGGGGTTGCAGTGCTCATCTTGCTTTACTGTCCGAGGGAGCCAGTGTGCAGCTTCTGGGTCATGTGGCCAGCATGGCGAAACCAGAGCAGTGCATGGAAATGACATTTACCTTCCCACTGTAGTGGTACCTATTTATGTAGTTGCATTTTGACGTGCTTTCAAACTGCTAGGTGGGCAGGAGCTGGGACCGAACAACGGGAGCTCACCCCGTCGCAGGGATTCGAACCGCTGACCTTCTGATTGGCAAGATGTGGCTTTTACCAACCACTTTTGGATCATTGACCTATTCTTATTTTCACAAGGAATGTATTGAATTTATCATATTATCATTTCACCTGACCTCCTGGCAGCTGCCCCTTGCCCCTCCATCTCTCCCTCCCATCAACCAGGAGATCAGGTAAAACCAATTCAAACCATTAAAAAGCAATTGGATTGCAATCAGTGTGTTGACGTACGCCTGCCAGAAGACATCTTGAAAGATACAACAATTAGTAAGTATTACTGGATACAAACCCTAAGCAGCATCTTGGAGCCCAGTTCTTCCAGATATCTGAATGCTGCTTTACAATTTAAAACAAAACTATTTTACAACAAAAATGGCACAGTTCCTAAGCTAGGCCTGCACAGTGTGTGAGGGAAAAATAGTAGGGGAAAACCCCTGCCACCATAAACAATCCCACAACCATGATTAAAAACAAAACAAAACCAGGAATTAATGAGACTTTCAGAAACTCATTGAGTGACACTCATATTGGATTTCATGTTGTCTAAAGATGATGAAATGCTCCTCAAAAGCTTGTAAATGATTAACAAAGACAAAAGCTTTTTAAATGGGCATTTTATGTGAGTTAAGTGGGGGATAAAGCCAGCAGTAAATGTTCATATTTCATGGGGACTTGGCTTTCCTTTCTCTTTTCTCCCTCCCTCTTTTAGTGAATTCATCTCAGTGTCATTTTTCATACATATTACAGTATCAATTCATTAAAATTCTTGAAGCAGCACTGAACCTGGTCAGACTGGAATGGGGCTGACAAACCTCATGTCTGCCACACAGATAACCAGACCTTATGAAGGTGAAATTAGTTTTCAGGAGCTGTACTGCTCACTTGATTGATTCCGTCTTAGAAGTCACGTGACTTAATGTTTCCTGCATGGGCTTCCACTGTCATGCAAACATGACCTGATAACACATTGTCAGGAGCGCTCCAGAGAGCTAACAGCAATCTAACATCTTTCTACTGAGTGTGAAGTTCCATCTGAAATGTGCATATTTGATAAGCAGCTCTTCTTCTATCTGGCCTTTCATTTTCAGAAAGTTAATCTTCTCTGCTTCACTGAGTGCTGAGCAGAAATGAGCTGGCTTAGAAATGCTGCAGGTGGCCCCAGACTACACTACATGGACAGTTGAAGTCTCCTAGGACAGACAGACAGACAGACAGACAGACATTGGGAACCTTCATAAAAGATCATCACCATTGGGATCAATCATGTGCCAGAGGAAGTCAACCTTGCTTTGCAGAATCAAGCCAGCCAAAATGCTAAACTGGGCCTTTGTGTGTCATTTCCTATTTACACAAACACAGGTGCTTTTAGATATATAGTTTGTTTAATTAGTTATTTACATGTCATTACCAAAAATGGTTGATTGTACATTTTAATTATGGATGTTTATATTTCAATGTTGGCATAATTAGTTTTATATTTGTTAACCATGTAAGAACCTATTTTGGCATTAAGTGGAATATAACTAACTGGCTAGCTAGCTAGCTAACTAATTAAAGAATGTAAAATATTTTTTAGGTTGCTTTTCTGGGCAGATGTCCATCCTTCCAGTCGAAAAGAGCAAAAGATGAAAGGAATGATAATGTACACCTTGAAACCAGGCCCGGCTCTAGGTGCACTCCCGGTGGCGCGGGGCGCGAGACTGGCAGAGCCTAGGGCTTGCCGATCAGAAGGTCAGTGGTTCAAATCCCCGCGGTGGGGTAAGCTCCCGTTGCTTGGTCCCAGCTCCTGCCAACCTAACAGTTCGAAAGCACGTCAAAGTGCAAGTAGATAAATAGGAACCGCTACAGCGGGAAGGTAAGCGGCGTTTCCGTGTGCTGCTCTGGTTCGCCAGAAGCGGCTTTGTCATGCTGGCCACATGACCTAGAAGCTGTATGCCAGCTCCCTCGGCCAATAACGCGAGATGAGCGTCGCAACCCCAGAGTCGGTCATGACTGGACCTAATAGTCAGGGGTCCATTTAACTTTTTTATCACTTTATACAGGCCTCCTCAAAGAATCCTGGGAAGTGTAGTTTGTTAACAGCGCTAGAGTTGTTAGGATACCTCTATTCCCCTCAGACAGCTATAATTCCCAGGATTCCCTGGAGAGAGCTGGTAAACTTCTCTGGAGACTAGCTCTGTGAGGGAAAGAGGAGTTTCCCAACAACTCTCAGCAGCCTTAACAAATGACTTCCCAGGACAGTTTGAAGGAACGCATGATGCAGATGTAGCCAAAGCCTTGAATCAAGTTTCATGGCAAGCTGGTTTTGAAACCAAGAGGCATTTAAAAAGCAGTTTGAGGCATGCCATGGGGGTCAGCTGTTCAAAAGGAAAGAAGTCTAGCACTAGACTAAGACAAACACTTTGTATGAAACCAAGTAGCCCTTTGGATCTGCGCCAATTCATTTCTATTTGTTTATTTTAAGCATACTTCTTCTTAACGCCTTTGTGTCACATACAGTATTATATTATGAGAATAACAACTACTGTATACCCTTTTGCGTTTCTATACAAAAATGGCCCATTTACTTCTACTCATTTCCCCTTGTCTTTTCACCAGCTACTGATCCGTGAAAGCACAGATCATATGATCATGTGACCACTTAATTCTTTTAATAGCTTAATTGAGGGAAACATGCACTTTTTGATCGTGTTGGGTTTTGATTGCTCCCTTTGAGCCTGCAAAAGCAAGCGCTGCACGTTTTTCAAAGCACATCTTCTCTCTGGAACAAAACACTCCCATTTCCTCTAGGTGAGCTTTTGAGAAAGACAAGGAGAGATGCATATAAAAGCTTAATTGTCTTGTCTCTTCCTTCCACATCTGTTTCTGGCAGTTATGCAACTGCTCCAATGCAAATGAATGCATTTTCTGCCTTTTGAACTGTACCCTTTGAAACAAGAATCTGCTGTCTTGTGCATGCATCTTTCTTTTCTTTTCTTTCTCTAAAAATCTGCCTTCTTCTGTTTGCCTCAGCATTGCTACACACCATTCAGTCAGACAACTGGAAACATGTTCACCCTGAACCTTAGAAGAGCTTACAGAGAAAAGTTCCAGTAGACTGTTTTTCATGTGTGCGCATTGTCACACAAGTGAATATATTTGACTGAGGGCAGGAACTATAATCACCTACCATAAAACAATAGCAAGATGTGATGTGACAATACAAAGGCCCATATAATTCCTCCTCCTTTGTCTCTCCAGAATGGCTGGCCATATGGCAGCAACTCATTTCATTTACTGTAAACATCTCTGTGCTGACTTTGCCCAGGCCAAGCAGAAAATTCAGCATGCTGGAGGTGTGTCATCAGCCAAACACAGCCTAACTCTGGCCAAAATAATTTTGACAATAGACCTCTCTTTGCCAGAACGCTCAATAATTGACAAGGCCTTGGGATTACTATTTGTCATAGAAGTGTGAAACTATAGAGCTATACTCAGACATACTTTGGTGCTCTAAGATCCCGATGATCTCAGCTATTTGTTTCTAAAATAGCACACAGCAGCCCTTAGCAGTGGGGTCTTGGAAGCGCCTCTCTCCTCCAGCCTTTCTGCAACAAAAGCCCATGGTGGTGTGCATGTTGGATTATAAAGCTTCATTGTGGATGATGATCGACCCACAGAAGTTTGCGCTTGTGGAAGGCTTGGAAGGGAACAGAAAGGGCTGGACAGACACATGGCCAGTGTTTGCTAGATCCAGACAGCCACTGTTAAGAGCCCAAGTATATATGTGAACCAAAGTGAGAGTTGAGGTCCTTGAAACAGCACAGCCAGATTCCAGATTTTTTATTTGTAATTACGTCTACCAGTGAGCCCATTTCTTTCTTTTTGACTCACTATCCCATGTCTGTTCCCATCTGTCCTGTCCTATTCCAATAGGCAAGGGCTACTTTTTAAAAGTGGAAGTTAAATTACCCTCAGCAATTAACTGCATTTATTTTCCCCTTGGGACTGAATTCAAATCAGCTTAATTATTGATTGGCGTAAATAATGGCAGAAATATACTGTTCAATATATTTCTCTCCCCCTGAAAATCAAAGAGATCTATGCACACCGTGTAGCAGTCTGGATTTAAATGGACAAGTGGCAAACTTGTACCCATTTACCTGAAAGCAAACCACCCTGAACTCAATGGGACTTACTTCTTAATACCGGTAGATGTGCATATGATTGTGCTATTAATTCTGCCCTAATCTGGATTGCGAACTCAGATTGTTCCCAATATGCTTTTGTTTCTTGCTACCTGCCTCGTCCTCCTCGTAGCAGATAGGAAACAAACATACTGTATTTGTGTCAATATTAGCATTTTCTTTCCCAACACCGTCCCCCATCCACTTCTATTATTATTTGACCAGCTCTCTACCCTCAGAAAACAGCCAAGGTAAAGACTGCTGCGTTTATTCCCCAGGGAGCAACGCAATGGATGTCTACAGAGATTTGTCCCTTTTAACAGCTAAGCTGTGACACTGCAAGAGGCTAAGCGCTGTTGAAATCCAAACCTACAGCCACTTTTCACCACCAGCAGCACTTCTGGGAATTAGGTCATCTTGGACAGTGGCACCGATCAGTTCAAAGGCAGGTCAGGCAATTAAAATACTCAATTAAAATGTCCTGCACTCTCAGATAGCCCAAGCCTTGCAACAGAGTTCAGTTTATAGAAGGGGAAAGGATGAAGAATAAATGTAGAATTCATGAGGTGAAGGTCTCATTGCAACTGCTGGGTCAGAGAGAGAGAAGAAACAGCCTCAAAAGCAGGGCAAGCTTCTGCCTGATATCTTTGTCATGAATCTCACTTCCTATTAGGCAAAGACTAGACATCCTTTGAAAGAACATCATTGTGGTTTAGTTCAGGAGTTGAATTAAGAGTCCAAAGCAGCTGCAATTAGGTTGTAATAAGCATGAACTAAAACAGGGTATTCTGGTCCACATTGTGTCTACCAGGATGGGGCGGAAATCAGAGTAAGAGGCCAGTTTCAGGACCACAGACAGTTCTGAACAGAGCTGGGAGCCTATTCCATTCTGTGCAGAGTCTACCAGCAGAATTAGGAAGGGTGGGGTTTTTTGCCATTTTCCCCAGTAAATTTATTTAGTTTAGCCTTACATGCACAAACCTGTTATCTGCTCCCCTCATCTTCTCTGGTACAAACACAAGAACAGAAGCACCTGTTTGTTTTCAGCTTGTTTTCAGTAAGTACATCCCAGGAATAACATATTATAAACCATTTAGTTTTTGTTGAGTTTACTTAGATTCATTACCTTAGAAATGTTTCCTGGATAACTTCCCCTTCCCCTTCCTCTACTTATTTTCTCTCCCCACCCCTGCCTTAAAATAATAATAATGTTGCATTTTTCACAGCAGCCACTAGATTACTGGATACCAAAAAGCAAAACGAAAACAGTTTTGTGACAGCAAATCATAGTTTTGTAGGGCTGAGAATTAAATTTTCCTGAATGTCTCTCTCTCTCTCTCTCTCTCTCTCTCTCTCTCTCTCTCTCTCTCTGTGTGTGTGTGTGTGTGTGTGTGTGTGTGTGTGAGAGAGAGAGAGAGAGAGAGAGAGAGAGAGAAATGGCTCTTTATATCTAAATTATACTGTACAGATGGATTACACAGTCATCCATTATGTAAGGAAAGGTTCTTAAATGGCTTTGAATATGTGTATCAAATAACATCTAGAAATAAGGAACACTGAAAATGTCAAATATTTCACTAGCAATGCAGAGCTGAAAAGAAACGAAGCATCTGCCTTAGCATGAGAGCTGAACATGCAGATTTAAAGAAGGTTTGTTTCATTAACAAGCCAGCTGACACCATAAGCTAAGCTCCCTAAGGAGACCCAAGTGCCCGTTTGCACGTCCCAATAAGATGTTGGCTCCCAGACATTAAACTGAAGCTCCCCAAAGCTAACCTGCATAGAGAATGAGGAAGAGTCAGGAACTGTAGATGGAAAATTAATTGGTGCTGGTGTGTAGAGCGCTTCATCCTTTCTGGCACCTGCAATGTTCCATTTGAATATTTTACCTCTGTTCAAAACTCCAGGAAATATAAAGTGGAGTTTGAAACATGATTCAAAGTTGAGAACACAGTTGCCTGACATTTCCTGCTGAAATGAAGGCAGAGGGAGCTATGAGAAGCAGGGACCTTTTGGTTGTGGCACCCTCACTGTGGAACTCCCCAGCCGTATGAAATTATGTAAGCTGCCATGATAGTTGAATTTGAATTGCAATGCAGAATCACAACTGAATCACTAAAATATTGCCATATCATAGGTTTGATTTTTAGCCCAGCCTGGAGAGCACAATTTCCCCGGTGCTTCCCAAAATGCACATAGCTAGCCATGCACTGGAGGCCACAACTTGTAGACTTCCAACTGCGTCTTGTGCATCGCCTGGACACTTCTACAGTTGTTTCCTGGAGGGCCTGCATCCTAATATCACACTGTTATTTCTGAACAGTGTATTATTTCATCATCATCATCATAATTTATTATTTATACCCCGCCCATCTGGCTGGGTTTCCCCAGCCATTCTGGGCGGCTTCCAACAAAATATTAAAATAAAATATTCTATTAAACATTAAAAGCTTCCTTAAACAGGGCTGCCTTCAGATGTCTTCTAAAAGTCTGGTAGTTGTTTTTCTCAAATTAGCAAGGAATTGACTGTATTTTGCACCTGACCTTCAGCAAACGAGCTGTGTAATTAATAGTCATGGCACTTTCTTGGAATGGTGAAGGTGGAGAGGGGTCTTGTAATGAGCAAGGTAGGGTGCCATTGCTCACCTGGCTTCCTAATGTTGCTGCCAGTAACCAGGAAGTGGAGTTGTTGCTCAACCACAATTCCCATCATCCTTAGCAGGCATGGCCAATAGTCAGGGATGATGGGAACTGTAGTTCAGCAACACTAAAGGTTCCCCACACCTGCATTCTACAAATCAACTCACCACTGGTTTGGACTTTGCAGCCTTCCTGGGAGCCTACACTGCAATTGTAAAGACTCATGACTCTCCATTGAACTTACTCAGATCAGGAAACATTAGCCATGGAGGTTTTGGAAAACTAGAGAAACAAACACACCATCCTTGGTCACCATGCAAGGATCAATACCCACCCCACCCAAAAATCTAAAGAAATGTTGAATTGCCCTTAGAATTAGGTGGGAGAAAACGGAAGCCTCTTTTGCAGGGGAAGAAAACTTTCTTCAAATTTGAGAACATATTTCAGCGCAGAATTTCCACAACTGCTTCTCCTTTCCCATTCAAAACCAGTAGTTTAGCATTGGTCCATGTGAATAAAAAAGCCCCGATTCATCAGAATTGCAAGCGTTAACACAGCTTGCTTTTTCAGAAGTGGGTGAGGATTTTACAGAGCTTTAACAAAGGAATCTGAACTAGTATCAGTCAGGACAATCAGGCAACCCAAACCCAAGTAAGAACAAGGCACAAGTAGCTCAAGTCTCTATAATGCTGTCCAAATCCCCATTAAAAATGCTTCTTTGGGGCTGCCGGTGTTCGTCAGAAAAGCACTCGCAGTATCCTAAGGAGAGAAGCGAACACTGGCCCAGACTGTGCTTCCCATTTTCATTTTCTCATCATCTGCTGTGGCCATTAAGTTCTTTGAACCTGGCTTGCTTAACCCATGAACCAAACCAGAATGCCTGCAGCGACCATTCTTCAGCTGGCATCTGCTTCCTTAGAAGAGTAGCAGGCTCTGGAAGGTATCTGGTGGCTCTGAGCTTACCCTCCCTGCCCCAACACATTTACTTCCTAACTGCTGCTGCTTGCCTGCAGTACTCTAAGTGTAAAAGTGTTGCTATCTCAGATGCATGCCGGATGCACAGAGGCACTCAGGGGATTAATGAACAGTTTTGTAGCCAGCCCAGCCCAAGAAACCCATGAATAATCAATGGTACTTGAGGCTGCTCGGGTAATTGAATTGCAAACCTGGTAATAACTGGAGATTTATCTGTAGTAGAATTATACCTATGCCCGATTCCAAATGTATGTGCAGGGTGATGAGAAAACTACTGATCATGAGGATTATTTACCTACTTTGCGTCTTTTAAAAAAGAGAGAGAAGAATTTCTAGACGTGCTATTCAGATGAATGTGTCTCCTTCCTGAGTCTATGCCTAACACCATCTAAGCTTCGTGTCAGCAAATCTAATGTGCTGATTACCTGCAGTAGAAAAGTATGAGGACATCAAAAGGGATTCGTTTAAGGAAAGTGTGCATTTTTAAAAATGATGCCCTCCCCAGCAAGTTCAGGTGCTGCTCTATAGCAGGGCAGCATGAGAGAAAAGGACAGCATATGTGTTCTTTCTCCATATTTTTTTTAATAAAAAAGACAACTCTATATTCAGGACTTCTGGTATTTGCAGGCAGGAGAATGCATAATCCTGGCACCAGGCAGAGGGAAGTGTTCAGAATCATGCTCATCTGATGGTTTCATCAGTGCAAACATTTCAGCTTCCCCTGGGTGTTGTTCAAGGGTTTCCCCCAACCCTCCAGAACAAATTTTGGGGGTGGGGAAAAGACCCATTGTGCTAGCACAGATCCCCTTGCACAGACTTCCAGTAATGGGATATTATACAATATATATAAAAAAATCAAAATTCATATAAAACATGAATATTTTCACACGACATATATATGTATGAAGCTTTGGCAGCACACCAACGATAGAACAGAATCAACTTAGTTTGTCAAAGCTAGGGTAGGGGGAGATAATTGTTTACTTGGTGCCGAAAGGATGTCAGCAAAGGTGGCTTTCACCAAGGAAATAATTCTACAGATGGGGGACTGTGACTGAAAAGGGCTTTTCCGTTGTTATCAACCTCTGAGCTTCCCTCAAAAGAGGGACCCAGAGAAGGGCCTCAGAAGAGGAGCTATGGCATACCCTCCAACATTTCTCAGATGGAAATTAGGACATCCTATTCCATAAATATAATACTAATAATTTTATTATTTACACCCTGCCCATCTGACTGGGATGCTTCCAACACATATAAAAACACAATAAAATAATAAACATTAAAACAGGGCGGCCTTCATATATCTTCTAAAGGCTGTATAGCTACTTATTGCCTTGGCTTGGGGATCACATAACTCCATAATCTCCAACATTTCTCTGATGAAAATAGGGACATCCTAAGGAAAAGTGGGACATTCCAGGATCAAATCAGAAACTGCGATTGCTTCTGTAAATCCAGAACTGTCACTGGAAAATAGAGACACTTGGAGGGTCTGTTATGGGTCTGAGGAGGTTGATATTAAGAGATAGGTTCTAGAAGATATTGACATTCTGAACCATAAAAAAAACTTTAAAGGTCATAACCAGCACCTTGAATTGGGCTTGGAAGCAAAAGGCAGCCAGGGTAGCTGAAACAGAACTGATATTATATTATCTGTTTGCCTCAAATCTGTCAATGGTTGAGCGGCTGCAGTCTGCACACTAACTGAAGCTTCTGAACCATTTTCAAAGGCAGCCCCATGTAAAGCACTTTGTAACAGTCTAATCTTGTGGTAACCGCAGCACAGATTACTGTAGCCTAAATATGTTCAGTTTAGAATCTCCCTTCATGCCTTCTCTCTCAACATGGGAAGCCAGAATCTCCAGAGATAGTGGGAGCAGGTGCTTACATTTAGCTGACATGCATTCAGGTGATAGACCTGACTGGAGCAATGATAACTTCAGGAAGGAGAGGAGCAGGGTCATGGTTGTTCACCTGGCCAGTGCAGTCGCTTCTCATGTCAGCCCACCCTCAATGTTGTCTTGAGGGCATGTCTAGAGTGAGGCAGCCTGTGGAATGTGCACTCTCTGAGAGCTAGAACCCCATGGCAGACAGATTGGTGTGTGGTAATAATAATAATAATAATAATAATAATAATAATAATAATAATAATTTTTATTTATACCCCGCCCTCCCCAATCAAAACTGGGC